>NC_039488.1:1648944-1868139 GCF_003590095.1 Trichoplusia ni | reverse complement strand
ATAGTACCTACTGGCTATATTTTTTAGGTCTGAGCAAAGGCAAACGTGTGTTTCAGAAGTTAAGGCCTAAAATGTACAGAAGAATTGAATTCGTGACAGGCCAGGAATAAATTAGGGATGATCTCGACGCGTTCGTCTTTCAGTGGGATACTAGGCTGATAATAAAAAATATTTTTATTGGGTAGTGCCGTTGTTGGGGTGCGACGGCCCGAGTCGACTAGATCTGGAGTCTGGAATCTGTACCCACCCTCAATATAGCTTGGTTGCGCAGAAAATTCACACTCGATAAAATGATTTCTCTAAATTAGCGCCCCAATATTTCTGCTCAAAATGTCGGTGACCCCAAACGCTTTAGACCCCAACTTATTAAGTGTATGGCTCTGTTTTTAACCTAATACAAAAACAAAGATAAATATCAATTTACTTATATTTACGTAAAATTCAAGTAAGCAGTAGGTAAATAATAAAATAAATGGGATGAATAAATATTTTGCCTTAATTAAAACTGTGGAACACAAACTCATTTTTGCTGTATTGTTTTTTCGCAATGTTTGGTTCATTTAAACTCACTGGTCTAGAATGAAACTATTTCATATTAATTATTCACCTAATTTACATGTTAAATGTTATATTAATTGGGAGATAACGTGATGCAGTTTATTTCTGCATTGTACTTGACAATTACAATTTTGGTTAATTCCATTTCGTTCCAGTCACAATGTCGTCATATCCTCTTCAAATTGCTGAAACAATAAAATTATTAATAAAAAATAAGCTAATAAAGTACTGAAAGTTTATTTTTAGGAAATACTGCACCATTAAATCACACGTTTGTTAGTATCGTGTTTTAATTCAGATAGGTAAATATTTAAAACAAACTAATTATTTAATCATCTTTCCATTTAATCTAGTAACTAATTGAAAAACAATTAAAAACAGATTCATCATTGTTTTAAACGAAATCATTTTTTTTTATCAGGTTCCGCAGATTTCGCGGTTGACAAGACATGGTTTTAATCCTTATTATGATACCAAATCAATAATATTGCACTCTTTTATCCTCATACAATGTTAACCTCGTCGTAGAAAACCCATTTCTTCAGATTCTTGGGGAAAACCTCGTAAAACATCTTAATGTTCTAAGTTCCTGATTTTGCAATAAATAAAAAGACACCCTATTTTTGTCAGTGGGATGTAAGGACATTTCAGAACGTCACCAAAAAAAAAGCCTTAAGTTTTTTTTAATAAAGACTACTGGGGTTCTCACTACTAGACATAAAGAAAAGAAAAGTCTTACCAATCTCAACGATGAATTCAAGCGTCACCATGATGGCAAAGCCCAGCAGTGAGCACACGAACTGAAGCAGACCGCTGCTGCGCTTCCAGACCTCGAAGAACACCACATACACCAGCGTACCACACGCTAGACCCTGGCAGAAGAAAAAGAGGAATAATAAGTAAGCTAAGAGTTAGTACTAGTTGACTGAATGGATTAGGTCACCACGCCAAGCTCACTGCGCGTGACGTTTCGCGTTTTCGATCCCCGCGCAGGACAAGCATTTGTTTGATCCACGAATGCTTGTTCTGAGTCTGGGTGTCTTTGTGCATGTGATTTGTATGTTTGTGAAACCCTTCGCGATACAATAATTACCTAAAGTTGACTGTGATCGGCTGATAGCAAGTAAAGTAAGTACAGAACTTAGAGATTGAAATTGCTATTTAAAGCCATACATAAAATCCTTTAAAGATTTTATATCAGATCAAGATCAATAAACTGGACTTAGTTCTATTTTTATCTGTGCCGAGGAAGTCCAATATAGTAGCAGTTAACCTTTAATTTCTAGTTCATGCCCTTACAACAGACGTATTTGACCTCAGGCACTTAATAAGTTTAATTCTCAGAGCTGCATTGTTTTGTGTAAATCAAATAATCACAGTGTTTTAACACGCCATTTCAATGTACAAAAACAAGTTGAAAAACAGCACGAATTGACCTGAAAATGTTGTGATTTGTGTTTAAAGCAAATTTTGTTGATACCTACCTTATCTTAATCCGAGTTTCATTACTAATTGTTTTGATATCTTTATAGTTTTAGAAGGATTTTCCGAAATGTAAATCAAAGCATCGTTAAAGTAATCATTCGCTAAGTCTTCGTGTATCATATCTGTCGATCTACCTTTACCAGACGAAATCAAATCAATTAACACTACCACTCATACCGCGATATTATTGCATCATTATAATATATTTATCTTGACATTGCGGTTATGTTTAACTACAGTTGCTGCAATGAACATCTTTCTACAAAACGATCTTTATTGGGAGGCTCATAAGTTATTTCCGAAAAAATCATTAGTTTCTAGGAGAACGTTACTCCCAGACACCCAGATACAAACCTAACGTCGATCACAAAAATACTCTTCCCACGTGGAGATCGAACCCATGTGCACTAGGGATTGGCGCTGTGACTTATGCCATTCGGCTATGATATGCCAGTCTTCCTTCTTGTAGTCTTGTGTACATAATACATAGAAACTTATAGGTTAACATAATATTAGTATAGTAATATAAAAAGCACATGAGCTCACCTGTAATATAACTGAATACAACCCTGCGTCAGCTGCGCCCGCGCCGCCGACCAGTAGGATGCCGACCCCAATGCCCAGAGCTGACATGAATGAGAAGGTGAAGATGTAGACCAAGGACAGCCACCTCTTGGTGCCCGACGCCAGCAGCTCCACGCCGATACAGAACGCGATGATGTACTTGTGTGCTGATACCGCACCGAACATGTACCTGAGGGGAGATAGACAGGAATATAATATGCTAGGTGTTGTTGGCTAAATTATCCCACGGAAACATAAAATCGGGATGGATCCTTATGGTGTTAATCCTGGTAAACTATCTGTGAACCAAGTTTCGTCTAAATCCGTTCAATGGTTTTTGTGTGCAAGAAGAACAAACCTTCATACTTTAGCATTTATATTATAAGTAGAATAATAATAAAAAATTACAGTTTATTTATGCGAATTTATCGGGATCGCTCGCCTAGTTTTGGACCCAACTAGAGTACTTGATCATGAACTGACGCGTCAACATGGATTCTCCTGCAGATACTTATTACGTACTCTAACGGAACTGTACATTACAAAAACGTACTCGTAATAATGTTTGTAATACCTGTATAATATTTGAGAACTCTACAAAGACTCACTCATTACCAAGATACAGTAATATAAATCCCACCAAAAACATTAAATGTAAAAAAATGCCAAGTCTCTCGATGCAGTCTTTCCATCGTAAAAAGTTTTGAGATCTCATAGAAGCCAAGTCCTATTCAAAATATTTTGTAGTTATAAATCAACATTTAGTAATTGTATCAATAGTTTTCTTTATATTATAATTATAGTGACTTGGCAATGAGCACAAGAAGAAACAAATAAAACGGCATATTTGTAGGAGTTGAAAGTTACACACACCGCATGCGTAAACATTAATATCACAAAATTAATTTTCTTTTGGTTTATCCGTGTCGTCCCAACCGAATTTCGGCAACGGCAGTCAGTCTTAGTGTACTCTCGATTCATTTACTTTCATAAAGCGATGGCCCGTAAGGTATTCTTAATTATTGTATTGGAGCATGTAGTCGGTAGTGACCATCATGATTCACACGGGTGAATTTCCCGGACCCAAAAATTGCGTGGCATCGATGAAATCGGTACTAAAAAGCATTGTTATAATGTTCTAACATTTTTTTTTAGGTAGATGACATAAAAATCTATCTGTAGCACTAAATATTTTATTAATATAATTAATAGGTTTTCCAAAAAAAAAAGTTAAACCACATAATCTTTCATCGCCGTGTTTGTCCACGACTCACCTTGATGTATTAAAGTCATCATTGATCAAAAATGTATCGTTATTTATATTAAAACTTAGTTTTATTTGGTTCGTGAATAGTTAGAGTATTGACTCGGAATACATTTATTCAAATATTTACACAATACAACGTATGGTTAATAAAAAACCATTTGTCCCAGAACTACCTTTCATCGCCATGTCCTAAACATATTTGAGAATATTGCATATTCTAACGTTTTGCGTCGCTCCCGTTTTGCGTTAAACGTTGCATATAAGTAACGTCGAAAGGCTAGACAAGGAACGACGTGTGTACGTGCCTGCGTTTTCGAGCTATAATTAAAAGTATTCAATTTTTTTGGTACTGGACATTTTTTCTTTCATCGCCGTGGATAGGTCTAACTTCTATTTCAATAAGTTTTTAATCTCGATTGAGCATTCAATACAATGCCATTTATATTTAGCTTATTTGTAAAGTGTTCATTACTGTGAATTATTACCAGTTTTTTAGTAAATTGAATTATACCCCTTGATTTTCATCGCCGTGCTCTCATTTCCGTGGTTTCCGTGGACAAAATTTGCTATGGCAATGAAAAAAAATACACGGGAATGAAAAAAATATCATCGCCGTGCCTTGTAAAACAGTTTCCTTTCATTGCCGTGGCCACGTGTTTCATTTCCGTGACTTATGTTTGTTTCGCCACTAGACAGGAATGTATCTATTTATAGTTATATTATAAAAATAATATCATGTGTGACTGGATTTTTACACATTATATTCTATTATTATTGCGTATAAATTAATAGTATTTATTTTTGTTTCAATGATTAACTTTATCATTTAAATATTCTTGTACACTATAATAACATTTCATTGCCATGGACGCCTGTTTCATTGCCGTGCATGCATGTTTCATCGCCGTGGCACGGAATTTTCAATCTTGTATATCTCGTTAGTTTTTTAAGCTATCTGCTAGATATTAAGCAAAACTGCATATCTGATCGAAAACTTGAGAAAACACTATTTTTATTGTTCTAAAGTTGAAGAATAAAAAATCCACGGAAATGAAGATTTTTTTGGACCTGTTGAAATTCACCCACACATAACAAATAATCTGATCACTGGTCTCGTCAGTAACATTTGCACATAATTCCAGGCATCAAGCAGCTTTTAATTTGTGCTCATTGCCAAGTCACTATAATTATAATATAAAGAAAACTATTGATACAATTACTAAATGTTGATTTATAACTACAAAATATTTTGAATAGGACTTGGCTTCTATGAGATCTCAAAACTTTTTACGATGGAAAGACTGCATCGAGAGACTTGGCATTTTTTTACATTTAATGTTTTTGGTGGGATCTCATTTATTTTTTGTAAGTGTATTTCTTTCTTTTTTTTTAGGTGTCATAATTTCTAGGACTTCAGCTACTGCTTTGCTTAGAACCCATTCTCTATCTCTATCTCTTTTGTTTCTTCTCTGAGACTTCGTTACTTCTAATGTAAACAAGCTTAAACTTATATATATATGCATATATATATCTACTAGAGTCTGACACGCAAAACATGAGCTAGACAATTTTTAGACATTCTTCATATAGCCACACCAAAATATATATCAAATGTCAGTACATGAATTGTCATTTGCATAAAACGTGTTTACTTTTTTGCTGCGAAATTATTTTAAACCATTAAATATGAAGACTCCTGTTAAGAATGAGGCTAGAAAGCTAATATTCAATATGATTCATAAATTTGATGTGAAAAATAAAGACAATGAACAGATTTTCAATGAAAAAGAACAATGTTTGGTTACAATCTTGCAAGCCATTGGTAAGCACGACACGTTTATCTTGATCCTTTGCTTAATCCTATTACATATTCATATTTGCATGAAACATTTATCTCGCTATCTATGAAAATGTATTCAATGTTTTATATATTTTCGTATTTCTTCAGGAACCGAAAATATAGATGTTAACATTTTTTTAATAATTTTATAATATTTTTTTTGTTGCAGAATGGAATAATTGTATAGAACACGTCATAAAAATCGAAAATAATTACATTGAAACAGATAACATTCTTGAAACGCAACTGAAAAGTTTTACTATAAATGTAAAAGATGATAGTAGTGATAGTGACGAATCTCTTGAAGTAGTTTTTTAGATTCCGATTTTGATTACGAATCACAATAAATAATGTTATAATAACTACGTTTATTTATTTCTCCTCACAATTGCAGAATGCTTATTTACAAAAATGACCCTCCTCATTCTGAGAAGAGGCCCTTGCCCTGCAGTGGGACAGTAATGGGTAGATATTATATACACAAAAATACTATGTTTAAAACGGTTGAGCCATTAAAAATCGTATGATATAAAACGACAATAATATTTGTCCATAATTTATTGATCCATGATGTAAAATCAAATATCAAAATGTATTTTTCTTACTATATACAGTGATACCAGCGCTAGATTTTTTGAATTTGCCGCTTTTTTCCAGGCTCATGTTTCGTATGTCAGACTCTAACTTACAAACTATAGCTAAACTAAACTAAATAACACGTAAAGTTCTCCGAATATCAATTATCACTACAATATTTTTTAGTTTCGAAATGGTTTTTCATAGACAGGTGGCGCTATCAAATGAAAATTATCGAATTATTCTGAAGTACTACTTAGACTGCGCTTTGTAACGAAACCATAGTGCGATTCAGACACGTACAACGCCATCTATCGAGCGCGCTGCATACAATATTTATCGCAATACAATGGAGTTTTAGCTTTATTAATTTAATGAATTATGAATTTTATGTATTAATTTGTATTAATGATAGTCTGTGTATTACATGTATATTATTCTTTTCTATTCTATGTATGTATTCATCCAATTGAATAGGTACTTAAACAACGAACAAAGTTAACAATGCAGTCAAAATCCATACATAATGTTCTTGCCAAACCGCAAATATAAAATTGTTTTCTATGGCATATTATTTTTTAATGTTTTTATAATTTTTCCTTTATATGTGGCTAAGGACCTATCTTGGTGCAAAATTTGAAGTTTCTAAGTCTGCTAGAAGTACCTTAGATTTTTGATGATCTGTCAGTGAGTCAGTGAGTGACAAAATGGTGTAACTTTGATCGACCGTAACTCCTAAACCATTAATTCAATTGGCATGTAATTTCGAACTTAAGCTTGTTCTAATGCCTACTATTATTCCCCGAAAAGCTAAACTCCTAGCTTTGTCCACGTCGAAGATACAGGGGGGGCGAAACAGCCGCGAATCGCTTCGAGAAAAGATGGTACGGCCGTGCCCGTTTTGCTCGAGACTTGTGACTCAAATGGATCAATTTTTGCCATTCAGTGTATACGCCATTTTATTTTTAGCTCGGTGAGACATGACTCTCTCTATTCTCTATACACCGTCTCCCCTATGTAGCTGCAAGAGTCTTGAGAAAGCCGTAGGTTTACAGGTTCTAGGTAGAAATTAAATAATATCCGTAATCCACTCGGAACGATAAAGTTTTTCCTTGTGAAATGGGGATCGTAACTAATTTCCCGTCAGAATATTAATGTCTTAGTTAATCCTCATACCTTGTCTATTTATACATAGTTCAATAACACGTGGTTTTATATTTGAACTCCAAAAAAAAATCAGTGTATAGTAAATGTTTCAGTAACTGCATACCACTATAGATAAAAATACATTGTTTACATTCTAATACACAGAATTAGGCAATTCCCAAACACAGATATCGCTAGACATTTACGTAATAATTTAATCTTTTAAATTTGTTTATTTTCAAACCAATTTATGTATATTATATCTAACGGAAATGCTTATTAATGCATCAGCTTAAACTTTTCCAAGGTATATTGAAGTCGGATTTAGCACTTCCTATTTCAACCTCACACAGCATTTACATGAACCATTAAGCTCTTAAGTTTAGACATGTTATCAATCTGACCTCCACAGCTTACTTCTTGAGTTACATAGTATTCCATAGTTGGACTGGTCATCAGCAGAATTCTAATAAAAACAATATTGCATAAACAAGAAAAAAAACTCGTTCCTTTTATAGATAGACTATAAACTCCATGTTAAGATAAATCTATTTCTGATTTACTTCCGGTTGAATCAAATTTCGTATGTATGCGTCACACTAATTCAATAGATAACAGCCATTATACCAAACGGATGACGATAATTAGGCGATTAGTAGATACTAATTATTGATATGATTCTAATCTAATGACGAACCGCTAGGTGTTAACGACTTTTGTTTTCATTGTCTATACGTGTCCCGATACGATTAAACGTCTACGTCAAAACACGTAGTTTTTGTTTTGACTGAAAAATGTATCATAGATTATGTAGATGCTTTCAAAAGTTCGTCAAATATTCGCGTCTTTAATCGAATGATACATATGTTCCTATTTTGCACTGGATCGTTCAATTGAGTTTGAAAAGTTTGAAGAATTGAAGTCATTAAAAAAACAGTCTTTACATAATCACAGGAGTCTTGTGGCTTGGCTTGATTATATTTATATCAATAAATTTTACATCATTCGATTAACAAATAACAATATTAATGTGTATGACGCATGCATGCGAAATTTAAGCTTAACCGGAAACCAGAAAGATTGTCTAATTTGTCTGGTCCGGTATTCGATTTGATTGCTGTCCGACAGACATGGAACATAGACAAATAGATAGAAGTGTCAAAAACTGGCTAGAACTGGAAACAGTGTTTGATTCTCCTTAGTTGTTTTAACATGCAATAACTAGGACTAAAAATCTATTGCTGGTTAGGGTTACTCTTACGAATCAAATGTCTTGATTCGAAGCTGTATTTAAATATTGCAGTAAGGCCGATGTAACTTGGCGATGGCGCTTCGGAAAAGTGATTCAAGTTTATTACGGCTAGATGAAAATATACAAGGTTGTTGTGCGAAACAGGGACAGCAATATTTTGTAACTCTTTCCTGACGTGCGAAGTTACAACGGTCATACTGAACCTATGTGCTACGGTTGATCGTCATCACCAAACCTACATATACGCGTCTAAACGTCGCTTCCTGCTACTTTTCTGTTCTATGGTCTTATAGTACGAGTATAGTAAGGATTACTAAAAGGGACTAACACAAAAAAGCTTACAATAAAAACATAAAAACAAGAACAATAATAACGATATGACCTGATAACAACAAACTACGTGCGAAATAAAACTAAACAAATCAATCAATAAATCTTAAAGATAATCAAGGTTTATAACAAATAAAAAGCAATACAGGCAAAGGGCAATAACATTAAACGAGTAAAGGATTATGAAGAAACAGTTTATCATTAATTCGTCATGATTACTCGTAAAGATTAAAGGAAAAACATCATCGTTTCTTTAGATATCTGTCAATAGAAAAAGTGGAGCAATACTATCATTGATATTATTTGTTTGTAAAACATAACACTTCGTTAATAATGTAATAAACACAATCTTTGCTGATTGAGAACCATAATACTATCGGCAATAAATTAGAATTGTGCAATTAGAGAAATTGTAAAAACATCGTCCTCGTTGTTTGATATTCTGTTTGCGTTACTTGTAAGATGTCCTAAAGCAAAGCTGGTATTTACTTGTCCTAGATGACTGATAAACTTACTTATATATTTCTAAATACATCAGGACACAGAACAAATGATCATGCTCACCACACAAACTTTCGTCCTGGGAATTGAACCACGACCTCTGCTTAGCAGTCAGCACAACTAACCACTAGGCTTAAAAAACCGGTCAAAGCTATAGTAGACCTAAAATGACATTAATATTAGATAGTTATGACTAGTTCTTTCTACTGTCGCTAATCTTTAATCTATCTATATACTAATATATAAAGCTGAAGAGTTTGTTTGTTTGTTTGTTTGAACGCGCTAATCTCAGGAACTACTGGTCCAAATTGAAAAATTATTTTTGTGTTGAATAGACCATTCATCGAGGAAGGCTTTAGGCTATAAACCATCACGCTGCGACTAATAGGAACGAAGATACAATGGAAAATGTGAAAAAGGGCATTTAGGTATAAATCATAACTTATATCTTCTACCCACGGGGACGAAGTCGCGGGCAACAGCTAGTACTAATATATAAAGCTGAAGAGTTTGTTTGTTTGAACGCGCTAATCTCAGGAACTACTGGTCCAAATTGAAAAAATATTTTTGTGTTGAATAGACCATTAATCGAGGAAAGCTTTAGGCTATAAACCATCACGCTACGACTAATAGGAGCGAAGATACAATGGAAAATGTGGGAAAAACAGGGCAGGTATAAATCAAAACTTATATCTTCTACCCACGGGGACGAAGTCGCGGGCAACAGCTAGTTAATTATATATTTGTACTCATGTTTTAACTCCTTAATGTTTTGCTTTACTTTAAACTCAAAGTGGCGAACTGCATATAATAAAAACTTAATCTTTATTACCGTCGACATATCCTAGTTGGTTATCCTCACAATACTTTTGTGTCTTACATATTAATGTGTATAATTAACTTTTTTAAACTTCAAGAGATTGTTTTATTTTTATTACTATTTATATTATACATATAAGTACTTATATTATTTCTAAGTAACAAATCTACTTCAACATATATGTATATGTGGGAAATACTATTATGTAACAAAGTTCATTAAAAACATGTAGGTTTTTATGAAATCCGCAAGTGATCATCAAAAAGCCCCAGTTTTTCTTGGCGTTTTTATTAAACGATCTTGTACAAAATGAATGGAACTTTATATCATAAAGTAAAGGTTTAAAACATGTTTTTTAATAAATAAATAAATCCTGGGACAACTCACACACGGTTATCTGATCCCAAGCTAAGCAGAGCTTGTGTTATGGTAACCAGACAACTGATAAACTTACTTATATATTTCTAAATACATACATATTATAGATATATTACACCCAGACACCAGAACAAATGATCATGCTCATCACACAACATTTGTCTTGGACGGGAATCGACCTCCGGTATAGCAGTCAGCTTCACTAACCACTAGACCAACAAGCCCGTCGCGAAACCTTTTTTTGTTTAGACAACTCACGCACTTCACAAGACAGACACAAAGACACCCAAACTAAAATTTGTATTGTACACTTGTACCTATGTATATGTATCTCTCTGCCTAGCAAATAACCTATCTGAATAATCATCATGAATAGGCATCTTCGCATCTCTGATATTTGCTCAATCATTAAACTAACACCTTCTTATGGATAGGAAAATATCTATAGGTACCAACTGTCAAATAATACTATCAACTATTATACGTTTTTTAAAAAACAATAGAATGTAGGAACTTGAACCTCAGACACGATTCGAAAGGACGTGACGTACGATGGATAAAATTGAGCTCCTAGTCAGTGCTTCCCCGGTAACGTAATAACCTGGAGTCACAGGATAGAATTATTATTTTTCCATTGTAATATCTTATCTAATTGCAAAAAATCGCCTATATAGTATGAAATAGTTCTGCATCTACTTTGGATTCTTCATGACTGTTCTCCCATAGAATGAATGATCCCTGGTGGATTCTAAATCACATTTAAATTAAAATTCCCAAAAGGCCTCTGCATCTCGGACCTGGGTCCCAGTGAACACTTTAAAGAAGCCCGGTTCTCTTCTCTTGACGTTAGCCCGTGAATGAGAAGAGATTCATATAATCTAACAAACAGTCAATGAGTTCTTAACTCCATGGGATTTCTCTAACAATATCCAGAGATACTTGAGATTAAGCTTTCAATCCAAGTATTATCAATGATTTGACAGCTGTCGTAATTGGGCTTTAGATAAGAAGTACGTGCCGTTCAGCACACGAGGTATAAACGATTCGTCAGAAACATCTAACGTTCTCAATACTCGTAGTAACGAGATCTTACGTTATTGTGACATTGTACGTTACGACGATAAAGATTCATTGAAAAAAAGGCGAAATTATCGTATTAGTTGCGATACATTGCCGGCGATAATAAATAATGTTTGATGCCGAAGCTTTGCGGGTCGTCAATGTATAGCAAAATGCCAAACTTTTCGTTATTCGTCTAAATGAGCCTATATTCGCATCTCGATAGATACTAAAAAGAAAATTTATCAAGAAAAACGACTCAAGGTTGATCTTGTAAGCCGATAATAATACATATGAGCAATACTTTGTATTAGGTTATAAGAATACCTACCTACATACGTTAACATTGTTCCTATGCAAATATACATATCTAGATTGTATATTGTGGTTTACCTTGTCAAGAAGGGTTAAGACAACTTTAATCGAGATCTGGAATTTTATGACGCCATTTCTTAGCTTACTTGCAAATCCTCCAACTTACAAATAAGACTTATAGTATAAAAAATTAGAAATAAGTTTGTAAAATCTATCAAAACAGCTGTGATTAGAGAACGTCATACGAACCGTACGCCGCAGTCAAAATAAAAATAATCTAATCAGTCATTCCCCCAAGCTTGTTTATTTGTCCAAAACCAGATTCTAGAGCAGGCAATCTTAAAGAATGTCGCCTTAATGCACCTTATCAATCACTATTAAAATAAACATTGCCGTAACCATGTCAATAGAGCAAACTATTAAGGTGTTTTTTTTTACAAAATCTGTAATTCTTTGGGAGAGACTAAGTAAACCTAATAAAAAAATGCAAGATAAAGAAATCTTTGCTTCTGTATTAAGTCAACTACTACTCTACCAAAATAATTAGGTACTGGAAGATCATCTATCTCAAATATTTCAATCGCACAAAACCTTGCAAGTTTAGAATAATGTACATACCACACGTTTCCTATAGACGACTCCAACCCAACTGCGAGACCCTCAAAGAGCTCATGAATTGATAGAGCCAGTACGATGAGAAGTCCTCGCAATGCAGACACCACACCATCTTCTGCTTCTACAGGCAGATGGCTATGCCCAGCATGCTTGGTACCACTCTCCAGTTCCTTAGGGTGACTGGAGTCAGCAGCTTCTACAGCTGGTATTGAGGCAGAGTCTTTCCTTAATGTAAAAGGTTTAGCGGTCTCGTTGTCAGCCTTCTTGGTCTCCCGGCTGTTGATATAGAGGTGCACCAGCTCCTCTATTAAGTACATCATGAAGAAACCTCCACACATGATCAGTCCGGCGAGAAAAAGCGGTATCTCTGGGAGTTCGCCAGATTCTGGAAATAGAGATGGAAATACGTCAAATTATGGAATCAATGCATGGCAAATATTATTAGAGCATTTAGATGTATTATTTTTTTGGAATAACCCTTTGGCCTTTGCCAAAAAATGTGCCAATTGTCGGGTCACAAAATCATGTCCGCCAAAATATTGGCTATAGATGGTTTTGTCTGTTAAGACTTTAAGACTAAAATGATGTCTAACGATAATCTTTTTCATATTCTAACAGCGTATGTATATATCTCCTTATTTAAAAGACCCTGCACATGGAATTAATTTTGTCGCCGACATTAGATCCCCAATCATTGTTTCCTCTGCGTGCGCGGTGTGTGGGTTGTCAACAGTTATAACGACGTGTTTACAGGCAGATTACCTACAATTTACACGGATTTTCTTTACAAACAGAAATACAACACGCGTTATATTTACCTACTGCTCTATCTTTCGGTCATTTTTCACGACTTCTTTGTGCCAATATGAGAAAATGTCTAGACATTAATTATAAGGTCATTTTTTGTTTGAATACGTTAATTATCTTATCAATTTTCTAGATTGAAAGTTTATTGTAAAATTATCCTTATTTTGGCCATAATTTTGCAACTGTTGCTTATCAAAATCATGACTGCACATTTTGATGTATTATGTATACAGCATGATTCGGAAAAGCTCACTCATATTTATTTAAAATAACATTTATGGGTACAATGAGTAATGTGCATGACAATTAAGAAAATTCTGCGCGAAAGCCTTTGTTAATTATTCAAGGTCTACCATAATTATTGGAATACAAAGATTATATGTATACAAAGATTTTTAGATTTTTCCTATTTCGATGTGGGGATTCAATTTCGAACAAACTAGACCAAAACCCTAACCACCTATAGAGAAGACCTACAAATGCGACCTTGATCAATTACGCAGGAATGTCATATTAAAAGAGTAGACTAGGCCCAAGGGATTAAGCAGAAAGCATAAATAAATCTCTAAAAACTCAACCAAACAAAATGGAATTGTATTTCATGCGTCACAAGATACATATTTACTGTGACGTGCTCCACAATTACATGTTAGACTGAAACGTCACAACAGCTGTGTACATCAGAAAATCAGAACAGATATTATATTGTGTACACGATAATGATATTTTTGAAGGGCATCGCTCTTGTGTACGGGTATGTGAACAAAAGAATTAATCGATTATTTTCAATTCGTATTCAAAATCATACCTTTTTAATCAAAACGGGCAGTCGCTTTAAAACAAAGTTTTGTAGACCGAATTTGGCTCTGTTCATTGACTGAATATGAATGCTTTTTGATATTTGTCAGGGTTAAAGTAAAGTAAGAAATAAACATCACACTTTGCTCACCAGCTGTTCGGTTTTATCTTACAGATTCATGATACTAGTATAGATTCAAATTTCTTAAATACCAATTGCCTTAAATACTTATCTTAATAGAACTAGGAAAGAAACATATTATATTGGTGCCTAATTTGTTAAAAGTATCAACAAGCATAGTCCACATTGTAAGGAAGGTATTACGAAGACGGGCATTGAACCTTGAGGACTTTACAGAGCCCATGGTTTATATTTAAGTACCCATAAATTTCCCATTACCTAAACAGTCTAAATTATAACAGTTAGTAACGAATCCATTAAGTACATATATATGATTAGCGAAGGGCCAAATATGTGACCCCTGACTTGAAATACAGGTTTCCTAAAGATCCGGTCGTCCTTAGTTAACTACCTTTACAAGTGCACTATAAGTGTGATGGAACGACACAAAACACACTTACATTAGTAGTGCCTACTAGCATTGGTATCATTGGGTAATTACTTCTTCTTTAATTTATATTATTAACGGCGTTCCGCATGTTAAAAAAACGGGAAGAATTTAACTATCCAACAGATACCAGCGCTAGTAATACAATACTTGTAAGACAGTAGTTCAACCTCCTTTCAATTTAAACATATTCTTTTGTAGCTTGATTTTAGATTAAACACAGCTGGTAAGACCATTGGAGTCTAAGTCAAAGGTTGGAGGTTCGACCCGAAAACGCACCAATGTCTCTTCGATTTAATTGCAAAGTAGATAATTATCTCTTGCTAAAACGATGAGAGAATAAGGTGAGGAAACTGGAACACCTATGATTTGAAGAGTGTATAAAGTTACTTTCTCACGATCAAACCCATATAAGGTTTTAAACTCTGACACTAGGTTCAATCTTTAATTGTCGGATTACACTAGGTTTAATCGTTTCTCTAATCGTTGTCTAAAACCGTCGTAACTACCTGTAATTAAAAGCCCTATCTCGAGTAAGGATGACATAGAAATTGCAGTTAGATAGAGTCCATAGCTGACAGAAGCATATGTCGCTATAAACTAATTTCTGAAAAATAATCTGTCTGTGAAGCACTGAGTCGCACTGAAGCACGCAGTCACTGCAATAATAAAACTTTATTTAATCAGCCAATACGTGCAAACTCCCTTAATTTACCGCAATAAAGGATTAAGAATCGATTGTACCTAAAGCAATAGTCTCGTATGCCTTAAGCTCTGATAACTAGGCACGTAGTCATGGCTCCAATAAACCATAAAACTTTATCTTCATTGTGCAATACATTCATCAATAGCTACTTATAGCTTCCATATAATACTAGAAAATAATAAAAATCGATGATACAGGTACTTGGTTATCGAGGTACCCTAAATTGTACAATGTAGATACGTTAGGGTATCAATAAACTTTATCTCCTTCAATCAATACGTGCGTTAAATCACAAGCTAGGAAAAATTGTTTATCTGTTTAGTCTCCTTGTATGTAAGCTTTGATATCTGAACACGAAGTAATGGCATCATTAATCCGTTAAACTATATCTTTATCAATACGTGCATCAAGCCACAAGTCGATCACAATTCCAGATAATTCACCTTCTTAGAGGGGTAAAGCTGCTCTCGTCTCATGTGGATTAAAAGATCGAGAGCGTGGGTTTTTACCAACCAAGTCAACGGAAACCAAGTCATTCATTGTCACCTAGAAGAATAACCCAGAAATCGCTTAAACCACTCGATATAAGCCCTTTTTTCTCCAAGGAATGTGTTACAAATTTTTTCGGAGAACGAAACTGCTTGTATCTAGGTCAGAATAAAGTTTTTCTTCTATAATTTCTAGGCATCTCGATCTTATCCCCAGAACATTATTGAATAATTTATCATTACGTGCCTCACACCACCAGCCTAGAAATTCTATATTAAACCTAGGAAAGGATTAACCCACTTATGCATAAGTATCATCTCGTAGTCTCGTATAACGATCATGAGAGAATCGTTTACATTTTGACAAGATCGCTATGATAAGGATCGATAACGTGAGATTTTTTTTCATTTTCCTTAAACGTCGGTTTATACGTACCTATGTATAAAGAGTTTAAAGGACAAGAAGTCTTCAGTTTAGTCTGCCAAATATGAGGAATAGCACAGTTGCGAAATGACTTTCCTTCGGATTTTTTCAGGATTAACTAATATTGAAGTAATAACTGTTTAAAAAGTTAAAAGGAAGCAGTTACCGTTACAGTATGCGTCAACATGAAAAATAGGAACCATAGGTACAGGTATTTCCTCTTCAATCCTATTTACCTCTTTTTCCTGTTACTTAATTACTTTCATCGTTCAAAATGTAAGTGTGTATGAGTTTAGTCTGCTTAAAAAGGGATTAAAACATGTCTCTTGATGTTTCGATTAGCAGCCAATCAACTGTCGATAACCGATTTAATTGAGCTAATTATGTACCTAAGTTCTGGGTTAGATTAGGAATTATATTCATTCATTATAATATTTAATACAAAACACAACGTAAACGTAGATTTTTCTTGAATACAATAGTGCCTTGATTCCTGCAGTTTTGTTTTCGCCAGTTTTCCGGATCGATAAAGCCTAAATTACTATTTTTATGACTGGACAACCTACTGCGTTTAACAAAAGACGGAAGTTATTTTACCATATTGACACGGTCAAGTAATCTATCCTCTATAAATCTCTTTAACTTTTCTACTCATTATCCACAGCTGATTTTCTCACGGTGCAGGCATAATTGACCTTATAGGCACAAACATGTCCATATGACGTAAGGCACAAATGTTATGAACAGTGACCTTTGATGCCGCTCATGCTGTCACCTGTCCAAAGCTCATCACTCTTTCGTGGAGGGTCATATAATACTGATTAGTTCATAGTCGAGAAACGAACAAAACGTCAAGGACACGCAATACATTATTTGATTGGTTATACTGCATCTGAATAAAATGCTGTTTAGCTACGGATTAAAGAGGTAAATATTATTCACACGTGTGTAATGTTTTCATAGGTTTTTTTTTATTATTTTATATGAATACTTTTATAAGCTTTATTGAATAAGTGGAGTTTTAACCGCTGCACGCTGCCGGCTAATAATTATCAGTGGAAATACTGCATGGTTTTTCCTATCATTTAAAAAGGAGCACAGACAGTAAAAGATTTTGATCTATTCGAATTATTCATTAATCAGATCAAAATCTTTTTTGGACGTTAATAATTCCGTTAATACGACGTTCGTCCGACGTTAATAAGCCCTCATCAGTCAGTTTATGACTTTTTAATAAAAAATATTTAAATCAGGACACTATTAATGTCATTATTAATCCGATTAATTTTAATGCAATTTAAAATTACTGGCATCCTATTAATATAACACTTCGATAGTTATAACTAGGTGTAATTTGATTTTACATGAAACGCAAATTTAAAACCGGGTAAAGAGATTTCGATCAATCTTATCAAGGACCGTTTAGTCTAGTATAAAAAAGGAAACTCATTTAATATATTATGCTTATTGAAAATAACTTGTTTTATCAATATTTGAAAAAGGATCGTCTAAAAAGGACCTTATCATCAAATAAGTCGCTCAAAGTCAATGCTCAAAGCATTTACAACAGTCGTAACCACAGATAATATTCACACGGTGTTATGACTAACATTCTGACAATGTTCACAACCGAACTCGACCTTTCACCAGTTAGATCCATTAGATTCTTTATTCAAACTTTTATCTGGCCGTTGGCACCGTAACTTTAGAAAGTTTAGCACGTAATTATAAGCCAATTATGCGTACGGAATTATCTAATAGAATTGTGTAACAAAACCTCGTATTTTTATCCAGGTTTTGAACAATTTAAGTTATAAATAGACGTGACCTTGCATGTTAAGGAGTAACTCTAGTATACTGTAAGAATCTTTCGTCCTCTGAATGGATTTTTGGAGAGCGATGAATAGTCGTATATTTCATAATGGTTGAAATTCAAGTGGATATTTTTTTTTGCATGCATTATTTAAGGAATAGGTAACAGGTAGGGAGTCACTATAAGTAGGTACTAAAAACAGGACTTAAGTGGGTAACTAGTTAGGTAGGTATGAGGCAAAATGTTTAAAGGATATCCGTTTAAATATTTTGCAATTGCAATAGAACTTGGCAGTTTAATACATTTTGCAGCAGAATATAACATAGATACGCTACGCAATCAGAGGTTTATGCTAGAACATTTTAAATATACCAAAAAAAGCTACAATTTGCTTTATAAATAACGTGATGATTGCGTCAGGAATTTCAAATGAAATGTGGAATATAACTGACGAAATATGTCAGTAGCATCCTAGTTATTGTATATATATGGTCAAGCTAACAGCCTAATAAAGACACATTAGCACAAGAGTGTGAAAACGACATTATACTTGTTAGCTATAGGATTATAATACATTGGTTCGGACTACAGAATAAGCTAGAAATTGTTAATAACCAGTTTATTGATTAACAAGAAATTGTGTTACTCCCTTTCTCTACACGTAGGTACTTATCTACTATTGAACTACAAACCCTAACATTTGTAACGCTTTTCGAAAGAACTAATCTTAAATCAAATAGACTTTTTTTCTTTTAAATTAGTTTTCATAATTTGGTTTTAAATGGTTACCTAGGCCTAGGTAAGATTCTTATAATACTTAACAACGTAAATACTTGGTGCCATTTTCGCACACATTTTTGGCACTTGCAGAAATAATGGCGCTAAAGGAAGTTGAAACGGTTAGGCTTAAATAATAACCTATAGGGCACGACAAACCTATTTCACACTTATCACTTCGCTATTCTATGAACACAAAGATATTTTTAAACAGAATACTATCGATACAAGTAAACAAAAAAAGCGTAGGTACAACCGACCTCAAATAAAAAAACTACTATGCCAAAATTTATTAAATTAGGGCATCAAACTACAGCTTTTTCACGATAAAAGAAAAATGAATCAAATTTGAATATCGGTTCATGCAGTCCGTAGCTCTGAGGTAACAAACATATAAAAAAAGGGAAAAAACAGACAAATTGAGAACCTCCGCCTATTTGAAATCGGTTGAAAATAACTTGTTAAATTCGTCTGTGATATTTTCGGTGCGACATTTAAAGACGCCTACTTTTATAAAGCCCACGTAAATGCAGCACAAGCGTTGCTTTCTAACAATTACCATTCATGTTTCTGACCTAAATATACCGTTGGAAAAACTGTATTTAACATTCCAAACTCCCCACATCGTACCTTTCCATAAAATTTTAGGTGAATGGTATTAAACTAGTTATAAATAAAGCAGCGATAGGTACCGAAAAAAAATTACGGATTGTATTTTTTGGGGATAATTTTTATGCACTAAATTTTAAAAAATGCTGAGGACACTGCTGGATTGCTTTTTTTGAGAAGAGACTTTCCTTTAATTTAAACTGTTATAAATTCTCTGCGATAAATAATAAGTAAAATAAATACCTATTTATTATTGTTCCCATGAACATGTAAACAATAATGTAAGAATGTGAATGTAGAGAGAGATTAGTTTACACATGAATGTTACACAAATATTAATTGCGACGATAATATTTATTTTAGTTGTCATTAATATCTAAAGAGGTCGTGGGACCTGTGTGAGACTTCTTTTAGAAGGCAAACGAAAGTACGACGGAAGTGAATATATAAAAAGAAAGGAAGATGTTGAAAAAAATAACATAAATAAAGAAACTCTTCATAATAAAACGGCCCAGCTGACTCAATACAAATACCTTAGATAAAACACATGCATTTGTATTTAATAGGTTAAATTCTCATTTCAGAATGCACCTAACCAAATAAAATTTAACAACACAACAATAAGTAGTACCAAGCATGGTAAATTAAACCGTGTAATAGCCATTTTACAATTTCATACCGGCAATAAAAATAAATTATGTAAACTTACCTTGCAATAATTCAATGTTTTCATCAACTTCGGGTAGTAAGTGCATGAAGGTGGTGGCGAAGAGTACACCTCCTCCGAAGGCCAGTAGCCCCATCACCAGCTGGTTGGTGGAGCGAAGGTCGGAATCACTCGGCTTGAACCAGTCGTACTTTAAGGATATCAGCATCGGCAGACATCCTACCAACATGGATATCGCGAAGAGGCACACCATCGTTACAATTTTGGCCGTCAGCGCCTCGGCTGCGATCTCCGCTGTATCCATTATTAAACTCATTTTAATTTAATTTAAAATAATATTTTTGTCTCGCAGTTAATGTTTCGATCGGTTGTCGCACAGTATGTTGCGCACGCGACGCTGTCTGATCAACGATCAGTCGACTGAGCTTCCTGCGCTCCTGCGCTTGTAGGCGGGCTCTTGATAACAACTCATAATTAATGATAAAAATGACAGTAGGTAGTTTGTTCGCTGTCTCACAATAAGCCGCTGAGTATTATAATCATCTGTAGTATCAGAAATCTAAACGGCATCATCTGTTCAACTGGTGTCGTTAGAACAATGCCGCTTAAAAAGTAATGTTAAATATTTTAAGAACTTAACGAATGGTGCATAAAAATGTTAAGTGTACGGATATACATTTTATAACCGACCGACTACATTATGTACCTACTATATATAAAGTAGGTTGGTACGTCCGTGTAATTGTAGTTAATAGAAAACCTTAACTCTAAATATTATTATGAATAAAATTTGACTGGTAAAACAAATATTGAACCTTTTTGGGTGCCATGCTCAAAGGGTAGAAACACAACACTTTGACTAAAGCTCCGCTCTAAGTGTCCCGAACAGTCTGTCCGGCGAAAACTATTATTTAGGATAAAAATCTTCTGTTTGGTCTGCTGGTACGAAACTCTCATTGTCTGCGAGTCTGACTCGCAACAACCGCTGCAGATATAAATGTGTGGAAGGTTATGTACCTTAATATTTATTAATAAATTATATTTTTCCTGGACTTGTATACCTACCTTCTTAATCAGACTCGAATTTGTACCCAAAATTATAATAACGGTGTTATATAGTTTGACTGAACACATCTTAAAATAAGCCACTCACAAGTTGCAGTCTTCATAAACTTAAAATAAAAAATAATTATATTTTTAAAACCTTCTCTGGCGCCCGAATAGAAGGTTGAACTATTGCCAATCGGTAATGAGGAGGAGCTATTACATTATTACAAGAAATTATTTACATGTTTTGATTACAGTTTCGATTAAAAAGCTGGGTGCTTATATAAAAAGTATTATTATAACTAGAAATCAGTTTCTCTCCGCAGGGCAAAGGCCTCCCTTTTCTCCTCCCATTTATCCCGGTTTGTAGCTAACAGAGGCTAGTTTTCAGAGAAGGAATCGAGCTGCCTCGCCATTTCCTTTTGGGTCTGCTGCTTGCTGTTCTTACCGCACTGTGTGGTTACATTTTTCAAACATCTAAAAATACCTACAGAAGTATGTTATTGCCTTGACAATGAGATTGTTTATCTGTAGTAAACAAATCACAATACTCGATGTCAAATCAAAACATTGTGATTGTCAGTTTCAGACTGTCAGTGTCATAAAAAGTTTCAAAGTTTGTCGAAAGGGAAAAACAAAACTTTAATTTAATTTCTTACGGAATCGTAGCTTTTTAACCTAAATAAAAGTTTTAATTTAACACGTGCCAATTTAAAATGCGAAGAAAGTTTGTTTATTTGGCTATTTTATTAGGAATAGCATTAACCAGCTGGATTTATTGGAAATCAAATGTCGGAAATAACTCACTTGTTTTTTTTAAGAGTAAAAATTATATAATTAAGGATATCCAGATCAAACCTTCCAGCTTCAGTTGTAAAAGTAATTTTTTGTAACCTATTTAAATTATAAATAATTAAAAATGTATATTTAAATATCTAATATAATTAATTTTGATTCAAAGACCGCAATTCTCTACAATGATTTTGCCTCGTAATATTAAAAATAGACACATAGAAATAAAAGAAATGTTATAAATATTCCAAACAACATATTGATATATTTTATTTTAATTTATTACAGGACATCCATTTTTAATTATATTAGTGACCTCATATGTGGGACATGTAGAGTTAAGGAGTGCTCACAGGAGGGCGATGCCATCTGACATGTTGAGACAAATGAATACCAGTAGAGTATTCCTACTGGCTCAAATACCTGCGAAGGAAAAGTAAGTTGTTTTACTACTTTCTTTGTTTTGACAATCAGATCATGGATTCTGTATATTTAGAATAATAATTCTTCTTACTACTAAACTTAGTACTTTGCCTAAGTATGAAAGGCATATTAATAACTTTGCTTGGAATCCTGTATAACTAACATCCAGTATTATAACTGTGCTGTTGTGCATGTAATTGAACAAATAAATCAATTTACTATTTATTTCTTCCAGGTATATTACACAGTCAGCTATCAAAGATGAAAGCGATGAATTTGGTGACATCCTACAAGGAACATTTACAGAAAACTACAGAAACCTCACTTATAAACACCTTATGGGCTTACAATGGGCCTCAATAAACTGTGCTAAAAGCAAATTTATACTCAAAGTAGATGATGACACAGTATTCAATTTGGAAAAGACATACCAATTATTAAAAACATTGGATCACTCTTCCAACTTTTTTATGGGCTACATGTTAAATAATACAAAGCCAAAAAGGAATAAAGAAAACAAGTGGTATGTCACTTGGAATGAGTACTCCAGAACTGAGTATCCCCCCTACCTTTCTGGCTGGTACTACATCACAACACCTGGAGCAGCAGCCATGGTATCTGAAGAAGCCATATACCATCCATATTTCTGGATAGATGACATTTTCGTGACTGGTATCCTCACAGAAGCACTCGACATCAAGTTGAGGCAATTACCAGACAATTACTGGCTGGAATACTATGAATTGTTGGAATGTTGCCTCAAAGACATGATAAAAAAATCAATAAAATGTGACTATGTCTTAGGACCCAATGGTGGTAGGAATAATTTAATTGTTGAATTTAATAATGCTTTAAGAAACTGCAGTAGTTGGCAGAACTGTAAACCAAGGACTGAGAAGCAAAGTCTGAATAAAGTGTGTGTGGCTTATAAGCAACGGACTATATTCAGTGATGGTGGTAAAGCAGAAGTGCGCTCTATCAGATTATTGTAATTTCGCCTTATTAGGACCAGCATTTTAGATGGATTTTTTTAACAATGTATCAAAATGTTATTATTTTTGTTAGTAAAATTAATCAGATATGTACTAGTGACCACTAATAAAACAAGGGAAATAACTAAAAGACTAAATAATAGAACATATATTTTTACAACATTTATTGTCAAATTATAAGAGATAACATAGAGAAAATTAACATAATTAATTAATGATGAAGTCATTGTATGGCACAATTAAAATTGAAGCTATGTCTGAGGACAATCTAAATAAAAATGATAATTAAGTACTATGTAATATAAAATAAATTTTACTAATTTATTCTTAATCTACTGCTCATATTGTAAAAAGTAATCAACTTAATAATAAAAAAAATAATCATAACTATTATGTCAGTCCATTAACATTATGTTGCAAATAAAATCAGTTTTAAAACTAATTTATAATGTAAATTGAGCTACATATATTATACTATGTATTCAGTCAAGAATTTAGCCATGAGTTTGTAATAGAACTACCATTGACTACACAGTCTTTAAAACCTTTCATTATGTATGATGATTGGTACCAACGGATGTCATCGGTGGACTCAATCTCGTTATATTTGTCTTCTCTTTCACTAGACTCTTCCAAACACAAGTTTTCAAGATTTTGACTAATAACTTCTCCAAATATAGTAAAATCGTTGCAACAAGCAACATTATCTAATTTTTTTGTTCTTAAATCTATAACGATGATTTTGCAACTCCTTGGTATTCTACAACCGCTTGAGAACACAAAGTTATCATTGTCAAGTATGTTGTCTTGATTGTTCAACAACTTTTTCTTTATGAAAACATATAAGTTTGTAGGTGAGAGTTGGTTGAAGAATACTTGGCTTAATTTTTCAGATGTCACTAAAGTTCTGTAAAGAAAGGAGAGTTGAAATATCTAGTTTTGTATTGTTTTACATACCATAGAAAACATAAATATATGATAATGTAAATAGGTAAAACACCTGAAATGTTCTAAATAATCATCAAAGCATGTTAAGTTTGCAGAAATATTAAATAAATGTTACCTAAACACATTCCTCTGTATTTTCTGGTCATTAGCTATGAGTGTAGAGTGGCATTGTGGTTTATGGCATACAACAGGTAATAGTACCCTGTAGACCTCTTTGCATGTCACAGGTGTAGCTCCCAGGGCTATGCATACTTCTTCAGGGATTGATGGTCCACTAATTTCTTTTTGAATACTCTGTAAGTAAGATAATGAAATTCTAAGTTAATTAAGAAGTAAAATGCTTTGTGTCCTAAGATTTGTGTCAGAGAGTACTTTGGAATTATAAACAAGGATTGGGACAGACAACAAAACAAGGACGGGTTTGGAGCCCAACAGTCAAGCAAAATAGTATATAAACAATCTAGTTAACACCTAAACAAAGTTCTGTGGTGCGAAAACCTGGTGAGAACTATATCCTGTTTCAAAACGTGGTCAAGAATTGGTAAATACAATTATCATACCTTCAAAATAAAGTCTAAATTCTCCAAAGCGTTAGAAGCAGCACGAAAGTGTCTTTCAGATTGAAAACTCTCCTTCAGCGGCTCTTCTTCACACAGTTTCTTCTTGTTAACAACTTGTTTTAACCACTGATAAGAGTAAGGTATTTGCAGTCTTTGATACGCAATAAACTTGATTAATTCCACCATTACATGGCCGCACGATATGGAAGTCAACTGATCTCCAATTTCCAGATTTACCATAACGGGGCTATTTGATGAATTCATGTTACAAATTTACAATTTTAATATTAGAAACTAAATAACATATCGCTGATAACCGTTAATTTTAAAATCACTCTAACATCACATTGACACGAACTACAAAGACACTTCTTCAGTGTTACCAGAATAAAGTATCATGTTCCCGAAAGTCTATCTTTACATAGTGAAACTTAAAATATTGAAAGTTAAGTAGAATCGAATGTAGTAGTTAATTGTTGAGAAAGGTTTTCTAATGAATAAGGTGTAATAAGTGAAAATAATTTTCTTCTTAGTTCTTAAAAAAACTATCTGTCAGCAGAAAAAAAGATAGGACAGTAGAAATGAACCGGGGTGATGTGATGACTTTATCGATTTTTAATAAAACCTTTTTAGAAAACCTGACAAAAAAGGCTTATATCGATGATCGCACATGGACAGAAACACAAAGCTAGAGGAAAAAAAAGTATTCATATTTGAATTTAATTCTATATTTAAACATTTCGCGCAATATCACTCTCTATTATTTTATTTCTATAGAGTTCATGTCACTTTGAGAGACGTGTATTGGGCGAAAACAAAAATAATAATTTAAAATGCATCGCTTACCGCAAAACTTTAAATATATGAAGACAGCCTACCATTCTTATCGTTTTTATGCAAAAGAAGTGAGATTTGGGCCCGATGTAAGGTCTTTGATGTTGCAAGGAGTCGATATCTTAGCTGACGCCGTAGCTGTCACCATGGGTCCTAAAGGACGGAATGTTATTTTAGAGCAGACAATAGGACCGCCGAAAATTACTAAAGATGGTGTAACTGTTGCTAAAGGAATAGAACTTAAAGACAAGTTCCAGAACGTCGGTGCTAAACTGGTACAAAATGTTGCAAACAAAACCAATGAAGAAGCTGGCGATGGAACAACTACGGCTACAGTTTTAGCTAGAGCAATTGCAAAGGAAGGATTTGAGAACATTTCTAAAGGAGCGAATCCCATTGAAATAAGGAAAGGCGTTATGATGGCAGTTGAAACAGTTCAAGAGTCCCTTAAGAAAATGTCCAAAGCCGTGAGTACCGCTGAAGAAATAGAACAAGTAGCTACAATATCCGCTAATGGAGATAGGTCGGTTGGGAAATTAATCGCTGCGGCAATGAATAGAGTCGGGAAAACCGGCGTTATAACTGTTAAGGATGGCAAAACATTGAATGATGAACTCGAAATAATAGAAGGCATGAAATTTGATCGTGGTTATGTTTCTCCATACTTTATTAACTCGACCAAAGGTCCAAAGGTTGAGTACAATGATGCTTTAGTTCTATATTCCGAAAAAAAGATATTTAATGCCTCCCAAGTGGTGCCAGCTCTGGAAATAGCAAACGCACAGAAGAAACCTCTAATAATAATTGCCGAAGATTTTGATGGTGAACCGTTATCAGTGTTAGTAGTAAATAAATTGAAAATTGGACTACCCGTAGTTGCAGTTAAAGCTCCTGGGTTTGGTGATCATAGGAAGAATTCGCTGATGGATATGGCTGCTGCTACCGGAGGAGTAGTTTTTGAAGATGACAATAATTTAGTAAGACTAGAAGATTGCCAACCAGAAAGTCTTGGCCATGTCGGCGAGGTCATCATTACGAAAGATTCAACTTTATTACTTAAAGGTAAAGGTGATCAACGAGAAGTAGAACAACGAATCGATCAAATTAAAGAGGAGTTAGAGGACGTCGACAGTAACTTCGAACGTGAAAGATTAATTGAACGATTAGGAAGATTGCAGTCAGGTGTAGCAGTGTTACTGATTGGAGGATGTAGTGAAGTAGAGGTCAACGAGAAAAAAGATCGGGTGAATGATGCTCTAAACGCTACTCGAGCTGCTGTTGAAGAAGGTATTGTTCCTGGAGGAGGATCTGCCCTTCTTCGGTGTATTCCTGCCTTAGATGACCTGAAACCAGCGAATAATGATCAAGCGATTGGTGTTACTATTGTTAAGAAAGCTCTACGGACACCTTGTATTACAATTGCTTCTAATGCTGGATTCGACGGCTCGGTAGTGGTTTCTAAAGTAGAAGATATGGGACCAGAATTTGGTTACGACGCATTAAATAATGAATACGTTAATATGATCGACAGAGGCATCATAGATCCTACTAAAGTCGTACGAAGGGCTCTAACTGATGCAAGTGGAGTAGCGTCACTACTTACTACGGCTGAAGCCGTAATTTGTGACTTGCCAAGACCAAAAGACTCTACTCCCGATTATTCACACATTCCAGCAGATTTGTAGAAGTAGTTTGAGATGGAGTATTTAATATAATGTTTACTTGAATTATATTTTTACGTTGATTGTGTAACAGATATATTTATAAAATTGTGAACTTGTTAATAACGTAATTCGTTGTATTTAGAAATAAAACTTTGAAGTTGCATGATGAGTTTAAATTAGATTTTAGGGGAAAGTAGAGCGTCAGGACTATTATGTTAGTTTTATAGAAATGGTAAAAAATGCAAAGCTCATCTACGCTAGTCCATGCAATTAGGAACCGAGCCTCTAAATTATGCGTAGAATATGCATATAATTTGGGATGTTAACAAAATCTTTGTTTCCGAGAACAGGGATTGTCAACAAGCCCTTGTAACTGCAATAGAAACTTGCTACTTAACATCAAAAACCTAGTAATTATACTTTGATGTACATAACGAACATGGAACATGCATTAAAAATATTTTAATTAACATTTTGCGACGTTTTGCCATTGTTATTTATATTGTGTATAACTATACCATCGATCGATGCCACCTTTCACTGGTCAATCATTTTCGAACGAATGACTATGTGTCAAATGTCAATTAAATACGTCAAATTTAGGTTACTTTTGGCGCGAAGAATTTTACTTGTGGACATATCTATTTATTTTTTGTGTGGCACATTATTTTATAATTCCCCAAGAAAATGAGTGTTAATACACATCTAGACGTTATTCAAGTAAAACCATGATTTGATTCAGAATACAATGAGATTGCTATAAGGCCCCGCAAGTGTTGTCGATTCAAACAATCACACCAATATTGATAATTTTATTTTGTGATTTAAAAATGCTAGCTGTCCCAGTTTCTAACATGCCTGCTGGCGAGGATTTAAATAACTTGCCTAGTGATGACTCTAGCGACGATAGCTGTGCTCCTACTACTCAAGTGACCAAGAAACGACTTCAAAGATTTTCCGACAGTGATACTGAAAAAGAAAATGTATCAGACAATAAAAACCAGGTTCGGGGTAATCTGTCAGATTCCAGCAGTAGTGGGATAGAACGCAGCACCATACCGTCAAAATCTCTTGCAAAAAAGTCGCGAATTCGCGTTGGTGGCAGTAGTTCGGATTCCGATGTCACTGAGGGTATAAGGAGCGTGAAAAATGAAGAACAACAAATGAGGATGAAGAACAAAAGAAACAAATTAAAAGATAAGTTCAAAGGTCTCCTCAATTCAAGAGATAAGCAGCTAAAAGATGGTGACAAACAACCATCAGAAGATAGTCCTGATGAAGTTGCAGATGATTCTGGTAGTGAAATGTCTTCCATAGCCAAAATTAAGCAGGTAATCTTCTTATATTAAGTCATTATGAACATCTAAATGGAATTCATTTTAATGCTTCTATTAGTAGAAGCATTAAAATGAATTCCATAAAATGTGTCTGGATTTTTTTTTCAATTAGTACTGGAGCCTCCATAGTACAGGTATATTTTGTTAAAAGGAGGCCTGCATTTAATTAGACCATTTTCTCTGCATGTAACTGTAAATTACTAGAGGTTCCTCTTTATCTTGTGTAGAGTACTGACAAGCATCTACATCTGCTATACTCTTACCATGAAATAAATACGAAATATGGTGTTAGGCCCCACTTAGGTTCCTTTCAAGTATGTTAATCCTATTTTAAGTATAAAATAAATACAAACATTATTAGGTTAAATATTTATTATTTGGTAATAAAAAAACACCAGTATGTCAGCATTAGATTAGACATTGAACCCTGTTATTAGTCATTGTAAGGTAAAAGCAACTAAATTACTCAATACTACTAGAAATATTGTAGATTCAGCTAATTGTAATACAAACTGCTTTGACTTGCAACTAATTAGTTGTTAACACTGCATACATAATTTACGTTTCAGAAAATAAAAAAGACTATGGCCTCCATGTCTTCCATATGTGACCCTGATACCTCTGACGAGGAGGATAGCATGAGTAAGAAGCAAAAACCTAAAAAAACAAAGAAACAGCAAAAGGCAACTAAGTTGATTGAAGCTAAACCACAAAGAGTAAGTATTTCTTTCTTTTTTTTTCAAAATATCTATAGGGTAATCATTGTTTACTAAATATTTAGATTTAACCTTGTAAAAGAAAAATTAATATGTCAAATTAATAAAAAAAGAATCTCTATCTGTACAAGCAGTCAACTTTTAATGTTAACTGATAATTATCTCTCTCAGTGGCGAAGGCTCCATACAACTCGATTCCTACCGGCTTCCCTTTCGAAATATAGAAAATACTAGTGTCTATTATTTTTCATTATTATTGAAACAAATTAATAATTTACGAAGTTATAGTACTGATATAACAATAAAATTGCTTTTAAAAATAACTATAAAAAAAATCCGCCTACCATTATACACCGCGCAATAAATCCCGCTCACGCACATTTGGTCGTCGTTAGTAAGGACTAAGGTAACTCGTAAGGCGAAACAGGAATCCAGTACAAAGTTTCTATTGCACCGATCGTGACCTTGACGTCACAAAGCGTGCCAATCTTAGGAGCTAGGGAAGCCGCAATTTTTCGAGTTATAGGGACGGAGAGATACGCCAGAACGAGATAGAATGATACCGAACTTCGTTGTCCGCCGGAACGGGATAGAATGATAGTTTCTTTTCACTTTTGGTTCGCGGTCATTTATCTGTCAAACTTTATATTTTTTTCACCAGACCATTTGCATTTCCTTCGATATTAGTATAATAATTTAGAATTGGTCATGTACTATTGTTGAAATTTATTTATTTGAGTAAACTAGAGTGAATTAGTGATAGTTTTGTGTCGTGTTATTGCAGTGTGGTGCAGTTTAGTTATATTGTTTGGTAGTCGTCTATTTCACGCAGGTATTTAGGTAAGTTGTTTTAGTTTGTAGTTTTAATAGAAGCAGTTGTTATTTAAGTAGTAATATGTTATAATAGAGTAACTTCGATAGCATGGCGGCATTAGTGAACGTAGAATGCTGCCTGACAGATTATTTGTTGACTGAGGAAACATCCTTTTTAAAGTTGAGTTTTGAAAATAAAAAGCACGTAATTCATTTAGGCCGTGCTCGCCCTGACATGATTATTTTATTATAAACGACGCGATGGGTTTTTCAAACATTTTAATAGTTCTTTTTACAACAAGTATCCTTGGCTCACGGGAAATTGTAAATTAAATAAAATGTTTTGTTTTCCTTGCTTGTTATGCTCAGATTCTAACAGCTTATGGAGCCACACGGGATTTAATGATATTAATAATCTTACAAATTCATCTAAAAACATGTTCAGACCGAAAAACATATCCGTAGTTGTTTATCATTGCATGATTTCGGAAATCATAGGATAGAAACATTTTTTGCTAATACGCATGTAGTTCATAATAAGAATGCTAAAGAAAATTCATCGTACAAGATATACGATACAAGCCATAATAACTAGAATTCACGCATCACAAGCAAGGTAAGGTTTTTTTTGGTCCGGCTTCCCTTCTAAGAAAATTCACCCTTCGCCACTGATCTCTCTATTCAACATTTTCAAATTACTTAAGTAATGCTAGATCTTAGTTTTCTATAACTGTGTTGTCAATCTGTCTAAAAAGCTCATGTATTTATAAAAATCTTGTGATAATATGTACTTTACAAAATATTATGTTTGCATTTTCAGATGTCAGCGAAACAGGCTATGGAAAACATGCAGTTAATCAAAAGTGAATCTAATCGCATGTTGAGGGAGAAAGCTGTATCTTTGCCATATCATAGACCAAAGGCATTGTCTCTTAAAGATATTATGGCTAGACGGAAGCCAGCATTGACAGCAGACGGAAAGGCATTACCTATTAAAATGAATGGAGATCAACTGAAACAATATGCGTAAATATTATTTTTTATTTAATAAGATGCTATCCTGTAATATCTTTAATCAAGACCAGTATTTTTCTTGTGATATAAGGCCCCAACACAGACAGTAGTTTTCAATTTTTCATAGTAATAATTCATTAATATTTAACAGAATTTAACACGAAACAACATACACAAAAATGTGGATTACTAACTTAATTTCTGTTATTTTTTGTTTATTTACAGACAACTATTAGAGGAGAGACAAAAGGAAATGATGGAACTATGTAAAAGTGAATCTGATGAAGAAACAGCTGAAAATGATGAAAAATGTGAAGAAGCCAAGGCAGAAACTGAATCTAATATTGAGACTGACAAAGAAAAGTCAAACAATATAAATGAATGTCCAGAAAATGAGACAATTAAAGACAATATTGAAACAACAAGCAATGAGGCAAATATTGTAAATGAAGTTACTAATGGAAGTCCAAATGACGAACTTAAAGACTTACCAGAGACTGAATTAACAAAGAATGTTGATGAAAGTGACAATACAGCTGAAAATGCTACTCTTAACCCAGAAAAAGAAACTGAAGAAGAGGAAAAAGATGATTCATGTTCTGATTTGAAGTTGGTATACAATGACTCGATAGAGGAAGAGGCCACTAAAGAGCAGACTGGTGCCTCTACAATGAAAGAACAGGAACAGGTTGCACCAGAAAGGAGCGAAGAAACAACAACAAATTTAGACAATAATGCTAAAGTGAATTCCGAGCCAGAGAGTCAATTAATATCATTACATTTTACTGAAAATAATACAGAAGAAAATGGTGTTCAAAAGCCAGTTTCAGCTATTGATGAGAGCTCAAAAAAGATGGATACTGAAGATGCTGACATTCAAGATATGTTTTCAGATGATGACATAAATATGGAAGATATAGATAAAATAATTGAAAATGCAGAAATAATGAAAGGTAAATCAAAACTCATTTTGTTTTTAATCATGCTTATAGGCCATTTTAGGTAGGAAAGTTTAATTATAATATTTGCTGTTCCAGATGACAATACAAGCCTAAATTCAAGGAGTTTAAATGCTAAACCTACAATAATGGGAGCCCCTGGCATGGTCATAGATTTGGATGGTGGCGATATTATGCCCAAAAGGCTATCTGGTGTTGAACTGCTCAAAGAAAGGTTCACTTACTTTTCAAAATTGAAAACACCTGAAGAACTTGAGAGAGACAAGGAGAAAAAGTGAGTATTAATGAAATTGTCTTTAATATCAAACTAGCTATTTTATTTATAAAATTTATTTCTTCAACTTGTGACGAATTTCAGACTAAAACCAGGTGCACAACATTTGAAATTGAAACAGGAATTAGAAGAACAAATAGCAGAGCAGCGATCCCTCGAATGGGCAAAGCGTCTTGAAGAGGAAAAACAACAATACAAAGAAATGGAATCAATTCTAGACGATGCTGAAGACAGCTTTGAAAAGGCTGAAAAAGATATCGAAAAAGATGAAGAAAACATGGAGAATGACGCAGAATCAAGTAGTTCCGAAAGTGAGGAAGAATTGGAGGAAAATGATGTTGAACTCAAAGATAAACCTAAAAAACAGAATCCGATGCTAGATGACGAGGCTGAGGAGTCTGACTGTGGTGACGAGGTTGAAGCTAACGAGGGTGTTAATGATGAGGCTGATGATGAAATCGATGAAGACAATGGTGACGATGACGATGATGATTCAAGTGATGAGTCTTCTGAATCAGAAGAGGAAGCTGCAAAGCCTAAAAAAGGCAGAATACTTAAAGCATTTGAGGACTCTGATGATGAAGAAGTAAAAGATGAAACTAAAAATGCTGATGTACAAATAGATAGTAATGAAGATACAGCTGCCGTTAGTAACGAGATCCCAAGTGCTTCACAAGGTATACTCATAAAATTATACTCATGCCATGTCGTGGGTTCGATTCCCGCGTATTACAGGACTTGAATGTTTCTTAGAACCCATGCGACAAAAGGATTATAATTATAGAGCAGGCATTGTATTTTTCTTTTTATTGAAGGAAGTTATTTAAAACTCTTTTCATATTTCAGATGACGTTTTACAATTAGCACAGAGACACATATCTGCATCCGATGATCTATTCACAAGCCAGGATAGCTCTCTTAATGATAAAAACAAAGAACGGAGCAGTGCAGGCGATGATGTTCTAGGGACTCAAACATTTTCCATACTGGATTCCACAGGGGCACCTAATGTGGATGATGAAATGGACTCTCCAAGTAAATTTAATGTTCTGTGTATGTCGCAGCCATATCAAGATGTAAGTATTTTTTTGTAACTAAGTAATTTCGGAACCCAAATCCATCTCAGTCGGAAATCCAGTATAGAGGCTTGATTGATTGAATTTACTTGAGATAAAGAAATTGTATTAGATTATTTCCATTTCATTTTTAGAGCCTTTAAAAAATGTATTTTTTTATTTCTCGTTTTTGGAATCACTGGATATGTCCAGTGCTTTTGCATTTCATTTTCTAACAGATGAAACTGGTATGTGTTACACTTATGTGTTGCTCTTATTTTTTGTTTAGCCTAATTTAAAAGACATCGTGGAAGGTTCACAACTACCCATAACTCAGTCATCACAATCGCAACCTCTTGGAGAAGATATACTAGCTCTTTGCACCGGCAAGTTTTACGAAAATGAGTTCGTATCACCAACCCACGAAAGCCAAATTAACAATACCATTTCTCAAGAATCAGCAATAGATAACTTTATTGAAAGTCAGGAAGAAACTGCTACACTCACTACCTTAGTTAATGAAAAGGAAAATTCTCAATCGAAAATAGACAATTTAAATAGTTTAGAAGTTAAAACCGCAGAAAATGATAATAAGAAAGTAAAGGAAGATGGAATTCTTCTTAAATCCATTCTAGACGAGTTACATGATCCAGAATTTGACAAACCAAAGCAGAATAAATTCTTTACTGGTGGTACTCAAAATAAATCTGAAGAACTTCCCCAAAGTAGTCAAATGAAGAAGAGGTTTATTATTGACTCGGATGACGAGAATACAAATGATAATACAGATAATCAAGGGAAAAAGAAGAAAAAACTGAAAAAGAAAAAGGCTGAACAGAGAGCTCTGCAGATTTCAGGTAAACTTCTGTTCTTTAGCATTATTGTTGTCCTTCTGACCCTTGCTGACTTCGAATTTTTAAGCTAATTATATGCTTAGCATATGACACTCACAAATAAAGTGTCTGGTATTAACAATAGAAAGCCATTTTATTTGTGTGTTATGATTACCCCTACAACATTACAAATCTAACCTCTTTATAATATTAGTATATAGATTATAATAATATTCATCCTTTATTGTCCTTTTTTTGGCCTTTAATTTTTTTAACATATGATTTTTTAATATTGTTGAGAATATACCAAATGTTAAAATTTATTTTTTATTAAATTTATAGATGACGAAGAAGAAGAATTTGATCAAGAAGGAGATGATGAATTTATGTCTGAAGCAGAAGATAGTAATGAAAGGGAGGTCGAGTACGATTCTGAAGAAAATGAGGTTGGTATACTTTTTAAATACTTGTTTTTTGTTTTTGGTTAGCTACTCCCATGTGTATATTGTTTATAGATGTATTTTTTATTTATTGGTTACAATTTACAAAGGCACTATATTCAATTTGATGCATTGTTCATCAAAACAACAGCAACTAGACGACAACAAAAGTAGCCTGTTCTTTTTAAGGATTCAAATTATGCCCATATATAAACCATTTCCAAATTTAAACTATGTTGTAATGTAACCTAAATGTCTTTTATAAAAACACATACTAATTAAGTAAACGACAGATTTATTTAAGTGGTATATTTGATTTAATTAACAATTATAATCTTTATTGTTGTTCATAACTAAGTTTTGAGACAAAAAGACAGGCATTTTTACCTTTTTAAGTACCTAAGGAATAAAAAAGTACTTAAAGAGTAAAAAACTTGGTCACTGTAATTATGTTCACCTGTATTTATTATATTTAACAACCAGCACCTCTAAAGTGTTAATTTACATTTCTAGATTGAAGTACAACCCGACAAACCTAAAAAGAAACGGAAGGTAGACGATTTTTTCGAGCAAGAGGCTGAACTGACCAGCGAGGACGAGTGGGTAGGGTCTGGAGACGAAGATGAGAAGGACCTGGATAAGATGGAGCGTGAGGCTGGAGACGACGAGGTCTTCCATCAAGGAAAGCTCAGGAGGGAGTTGGGGCAGATACATATGTAAGTAGATATTACAAATAAAACACTTTATAAAATTGTAACATGCGTTCGTCAAACAGTGTTTATCTATTTAAAGTAAAACTATGTACCAAAAGTATAATGAAATTCTACTTTCCGTGTCATTAGTGTGGTGACATTTACACGAATCTGTGTAGTTAAGTTGCAAATACATTCTCATATGTAAGGCCGGCAATGGGCTTGTGACTCCTCCAGCGTTGCGGGTATCCTTGGGCGACGGGAATCGCTTGACATCAAGCGATCCGTCTGCTCATTTGCCCATATCATATTTTATCTCATTACAAAACCTCATAAACTATGTTAATTTAATTTTCAGGCGTGATGTGTTGGATCAAGACAAGCGCGAAGTCAGAATAATACAGGAGCTGTTGTTTGAAGATGGCGACCTCGGAGACGGACACCGGCAACGCAAGTTCCGGTGGAGAAACGCAGGTATATTAAAGATAGTTAAAGTCTTTAATCCTTTGTATATGAGGCAAAGTAAGTTTCCGGAACACGACTTCAGCCTCTTTAGCGAGATTCATAAAAACTCCTTAGTTTCCGATGTTAACTGGACGGATTCTGAGTGGTTCAGGTTAACACTCCATAGACACTGTGAAGAGTCGCGGGTTCGATCAGCGCGTACGACAAGCATGTTTGTTGTTATGTACAAATGCTTGTCCTGAGTCTGGGCGTGCATGTGACTTCACTTGAATATTAGATTTGTGAATTTTACCGGAACACAAGCATTAAATTCCTTAATGTGGGAGTCGTTTTTAAAAGAGAAAAATTTACGTGTTACACCTAAATATCTACAATGAACGCTAGTCTAATTTTTGTTACCTACAATTTCTCCATTCATGCATAAAATAATAATTTCTGATGTTAGTAGTAAATCACTAATTTCTATGTATCATGAGCGCCTTGATCCAATTTAAAGCAATCAAACTCTTTTATCAGGTGATGAAGACGGGACTGGCACAGTGGTTGACGAGTTTGGTGACACACAGGAAGAAGAATACGAATCTGAAGAGCAATGGAGGAAGCAGAGGCATGAACGTGAAGTGTTTTTGAAACAAATGGTATATATGACATCCTACAATATTATGTATACTACTGCTATTATATCTCAATGGTCAAATACTTACGTACAATATTTTAAAAAAAAACGAGAATTAGCTGTTGTCCTCGTAAAAAGTAGTATGTGTTGTTACCAGTATGTCAGCAGTATTGCACAATACGTTTTAGAGTGAAGTAGCAAAATTCATTTAAAATCTTTCGCCTTTTAGATGTAAGATTGCCTAACTTACTTAAATTAACTTTATTTATATTATTTTCAGCAAGAAAAAGACGAAGCAGAAAGTAGCCTGAACGTCAGTGTTAACAGAACGTCGATAATAAAAGCAAATCTTTTATCTAAATCTATGTCCATGCTTCTGGAAGAAGTGAATCAAACGAATATTGAGAAAACTGAGAGCCCAGTGCTACAAGAGAAAAAGACTACGAAAGATATACCTAGTCCAAAGAAAGCTTTTACTATCTTCCAGGTAATTTAATGTTACAAATTGCTTAAAAATATGATGAAATTGACGAACCCCGATTGATTAAGCTTGGAATATATATAACGTACAGCCGTTTATCGATAACTTTATATAAACAGCCTAACTCGACAGAATATTTTCGCATTTTCCTAATTTAAACTGCTTGGTGTCCATAGCAAAACTACCATGGATCATTACTAACGCGCGGCCGCGGTGCGCTGGCGCGCCTGGCCGCGCTGGCGACGCCGCTGGCTGCTGATGACGACGCTCCCAAAACAAGCTCCTTAGCGCCACATAAAGGAAACTTCGTCTTCGCTGCCCTCACGCCTAAAGAGAAGGAACCGAAGGTATAAAAACTAGCCACATTCATGTTTTTTTTTTGATGATATAAAGGTATGTAGCTCCGTAAATCTGCATTTATTTCGAAATTACGATCATGCAAGGCAAGGTAATTTAATCATAAAACTATTAAACCTTTTAATCCATGTTTTTGCGTTTCGTTGACTCGTTAGTTATAATTGCTTGTTTACATTAATAACAAAAAAAACTACAAGAATCATTACATACGCAATCTACACACATGCTTGAGGCTATGTAGGGTTTAACTAAACATTCAAATTTTCTTATTTACAGGTGACGATTAAACGAAAGGCTGATGCAAACCAGGGAACTCCGAAACTTGTTAAGAAAATGAAAATTGAAGAGAAGCAAATACGTCTTAGAAGTAGTCTATTAGATCATGTAAATTTATAGATCATCATCTTTTTATTTAAACGATCTAAATGTATTTACTATAAGGATGATTTCAACTTATGATGTATTTTTGCATGTGTATAAAAAACATCATAATTTTGATGACTGAAAACTGTTTGGTACAATATCAACCACGATCTCCAATTTTCATATCTTGCGCTCTTTGTAAACTAGAGAAATTGTGTATTTTTAAGATTTTACCGTTTATTAACCTTAAAGTTTGTAAATATATAATAGAACTTTTATAGAATAGACCATAAATGCGCTTAAATAAGTTTAATAAATACTGATAGCGACATTTTATAAACTAAGAACATTGTTACATAAAATTAAATAAGACTTAATAAACAATATTTAAATTATACGTTTTCTTTTCATTCTTCCTATTGTTACTTTTTATAAATTAGGCGCTGACAACACAAGGGTTCTAAAAAAATCGACCATAAATAAGGACACTGGCCGTTAACAATTCGTAACGAACCAGCAAACCCTTTTTGCGCTTTTTGGCTATAGTAGTACGTAAGTACTAATCTGTCAAAAACAAACGTGAATGGGCAACACACATTAACTCATTAGTTTCTTCTACTTCTGCTCACCTCCCTATTGCCATATGGCTGTGCCTACATGCGGTCTCCGGTTCATTCCCGCACGGAACCAATGTGGCCTTAGTTATCCGGATGAGGGAATCATAATGTACAAGACCGTTATTTCCGATCACCAGAAGTCTCATTTACCCACACTCATAAATTGAGGTTAATATTTACCAAGTACGGAATAATTTAAAAAATGCAAGGTTTCGATGTGTGTGATTTAAATTTCAAAATTGCCAATGTCCTCGATAATAAAATTATTAAACTAATGAAATCGAGTTATTATCAAGTTAATATTTTATACGAATATCCAGTAAAGGTCCATTAATTTTTAGTAAATTATGTTCAATTTAATTCTTATTATTTATGATTTCTTTATGAAAATAAACTAGCACACTTTTATTATGGCCCAATATAACAATTAAAGTTTTGCATAAAGTATTTTTTTACTATTTTATGATTGTTGCTACCTACACGACTACTTATCGTTATCAAAAACAAATTGATATTTGTAGTAAAATAACATTTTTAACTCGTCGTGCGAAATTGAGTTTGCGAAACTCTGGTAATGTTTGCAGTTTTTTAATGTTGCATGCATTGAGTCAAGACATATCCTTCCGTTTGACATCTTCTTCTCTCACACAGTTTCAGAGTTTGTCCTTGTTACTCATCAACCAATCAGCGACCTCAATACGCTGCTATCTCTGTCAGCTGGTCGCGTTTTCTCGGTGCTCTGTGTGGCGTTCCGTTCGCTCTTCCCTCGTTCAATCGATGCTTTTTTCTGTGGCGGTGTGGGGTAGTGTGTTGCGTGGAAGAATTTCTAGTCAAATAAATCAGAAAAATATATAAGTGCTCCATTGAAGAAGAAAATAACCGTATTGAAATGGCGAATGAAACGAATGATATCAGCGACATTGTTAAGAAATGCAAAATTCTTCTTTTGGATATTGAAGGAACAACAACATCGATCAGCTTTGTTAAGGTAGGTCTAACGATTGACCGGCCGGTGTTTTGTCTCAACATGTGTTTATGTAAACTCGTTATATTTTCTATGTTATATTGATGCATTTTATTCCAATCATCAAGAAATTAATTTAGATCCGACATGCAAAATGGTCGCGTTTTCAGATTCGCAACATGGAGGACGAAATCAAAATGGTACCTCTTTCATGTTCCTTTCATTGTCTGATTTATCCACGTGTTACATTTCATATAGGTGCTTTGGGATGGCTAATGGTTCTTATTCATTAAAATGAAAGTTATTGCACTCATATTTTTGATGATACATGTCTTGAAAGTTAATTGTATTTGGTGCAGATTTACGCTTTCATATCATCGATAATTACCAACAGAAAATCGATATTGTTCTATTATGTCTACGTAATTAATTGTACAAGCATAACTTCACAAATTATACCAAAAAACATGGTAATTTTTGTGCAAGTACGCGTTGTAGTTGCGTGCTATCACACCTACCGGCGTGAACAGCTGTTCCAAGCAGCTGGCTGGTAAAAAAATGTGGAACAATTAACTGTCCTTTTTCTATAGCGTCGAGTTCATATAGGCTGGCCTTGTCGCACTTATGACAGCGGCATTAAATTAAGATAGAGATAAATAGGTACTTTTTGGGCGTCGGATGCCGCGAGTATTGTTATTCTCCGATTTTATAAGTAACATGGGAATGTTTTTAATAATGGATTGCCTCCTGAGTTTAATATTTGCTCAGTCACTGTTAATTGACTTTAGTTAGCACCTATTTAGACTTGTTAAATTATTCATTGCATTTTAATTAATGAACCTAAACTTGATTAGTCTATATCAGAATTTATACACACGTTTTCTGTACAAGCGAATGCAGCGCCAGTATTTCAGACCGCATAAGGCTCAAAGTATACATACCTACTTGTTATTCACTTAAAAATAAGAAAACATCACGAGTGATATTTATTGTAGGGTTGCAAACTGAGCTAAACTCATGCTGCGAAACGTGTAAGAAATGTTTAAAAGTATTATTACTTCTAAGCATAATTATTATGCTTATCAAAAACTGTATCAAGCCTGTTTAGCTCACAATCCATTCATTCATAATAATAGATGCGTGGTTTGACAATCAGCTGATCGAAACTACGGTACGGTGTCGTGACGCGAGTCGAGCGTTATACACGTACACATTTGAATTTTTTCTTTTAAATTCTTGTATTAGAACTTTTTGGGTAGTGGTTCCGACTATCGACTTTATCGAGTGACCTACCTTAGTACCTACACACTTGGTACTTATACATATTAAACTTACGCGGTCAATGACCCTTTTTGGCAAGCACTTATTTCAAAGGTGATGCTTAATTTTTACCTCTTTGCCTCATTACCTCTTTACTTGAAATGTTTCTGGTTTCGAGGACACCAACAGAAACGTCGAAATCTGGAAACATTGATCCACCTATTTCGAAATTGCTCCTTTTACTTCCTTTTACATTATGTTTATCTAATACAGCATAACTTTGGCTAAAGCTTAGGGAAAAGTGCCTCTATTTCGCTAGAAATGCGATACTTTCTACCTATTTGCAATGAAGGACAGCTGTAAATTTGAGCAGGTTATGCCCAAACCCTATTTACCTGAAGTGTCCTTCTGGGAACGATTAGGCGGCGCCTTTGTAACCTCCATTCGTAAGTCTGTCGTTATGTTAGCAGTGGAATAATTAGAGCATGTATTTTACAACAATGTCGGGTATTATCTGTGGGGCGTCCCTACTGCGGGCTGGGTCGCTCGGCTAGGTAGGCTCGCTATCCGGTTTGGACACCGTCGGCAAGTCGCACAGTTCGTTCACCTACCGACTTGCCGCATCGTAGACGATGCAGTTTCACCAGGGCATCATGTTATGCTAAATTTAAAGCCATAGTTGTTACTTTTTAATGGCCAGACATGAGTTTTAAATTAAGATGAAGGCTTACCATCAAGGGTATGGCAAAATGTATTGTATGTGAAAGTATCCCTTGTATTTTTTGCATTGAATCTGGAGAAACCTTTGTTGAATAGGTTACCCCGAGCAGAATTACTTGTAATGAACACAAGGAACAATGTCTTTGAATCTTCTAAAGCGTTTATTTATTTATAAAATGATCCCGTTTTCCAGGAAATTTATTTAACAAGGTTTTCCTTATCGCACGTTTTTTAGGACTTACCAGAATCCCGTCAGCCCTTGTCAATCGTATTAACTATAATGGCTATTAATAGCAATAAAACATGGTTTAGAAGTAGGCACAAAAATTCCATTACTCTTAGGTATGTAACCTTGATGTTATTTCGCCGACCAAGGTTGAAATCTTAAACTAATGGGTACTAGATACATACTTCTGCCTTTCCCTGGTTGTATATGAAAGTGGTCATTTCACTCTTAGAAAAAGACCGAACTTATATACTTTAAATAGGAAAAAATATAATAATATCCCGTAGCACTTTAATAAAGAGAATAAACGTCGTCTCTTACCTTAACTGCGCAGTGAACACGAAAATGGTGCCGTAACGTTAAATAAAGGAATACAAAGACCTTTAAACTTTAAGGGTTTGCTACGTACTCGCGCCGAGCTATGTAGGAGTTTACTATACAGGTATATGTCTGGGGATTACCAGCGACAAAAGTGTTTACGTTTACGTAAACTTACTTGGCAAAAAGTCTTGGTGGTTTAGTACTTAACTAATTGCCTAAACAATATTTAGGGTCTTTCTTTTTTTAGTTAGCTTTACGTAACGAAGTTTAAACTTCATAGTAAATATTAATGTTATTACACAATGTAAAAAATCTCATAATATGAGAAAATTATGTTGATTTGCTAAAACTTGAGAAAAGTTACCCTTGCATCACAGCAAGGGTAAATTTTTAGGGTCCACTTCCATCCTGGAATCAGCTCAATACCGTTTTACATAGAGATACTAAATCTGAAAATACGATTTAAGGGCGGTAGAAGCTTAATATGAATGAGGAATATACAATTTATCGAATTGAGTCGAACCTAAAGAGTATGTACTGGATAAGGGAATGCACACCCGGTAGTTGACACAGAAACAAGTGTCCTGTCTTTACTCACGCCTATGCTGATACAGACCTGCCCAGTAACTATGCGGCTCCGTTACCCTGGTCGACGCGATCTAGATGCTTGATAATATGCTCTATTTTCATACATATTATCCTAAACAACATTATTCTCACACACACATGTAAGATCAATTTAAAACTGAGACAAACACCTACTTCTTTTGTTAATATACATTTTGACCAAGAGATCCTCTCTTGGTCATGCCTGGATTTAGAATGACGTAGACATGAAACTATTTCCATCTGTATTTTGGTTTTATGATTGTTCTAACCCTGATAAAAAAAAGTTCGAGCTTCGTTTTTTTAGATCAAAAGCAAGTTGTTGAATCTATTCTTGTGTAATTTGTTTTTGAGTATAGTTAAGAAATATTTAGCAATATAATTAAGTAGGTACCTGATTCCCGAAACAAGTTTCTTGTAGCATCTTGGTGTCACAAAGAGCTTACTCAAATAGTTCGCAGAATCTGTGACGGAGAGGCTTTTGTGCCTTTGTTTGCATTTAAAAAGCCAGCTTAAGCGAAACTCTTAAAATCTTGTTATTGTATCTCAGGTAAATCCTAATTAAAGGTTTCTTTATTTGCAATCGAACAAAGAACTGTGTCCTTACTGTTTCTTTTCATACGTTTTGCCGGTTTATGTTGGTGACAAGAAAACAAGCACGTTTTTCAAAAGATATAACAATAAACTCATTATGAGGACAATAAAAAACTAAAAAAACTCATTACCTGCCGAAAACGACGATTTTACTTAAAATCGATATATTATGATAAGGAATGATAATTTAAGCTGTGTGTTGAAGAACAATTCTACTAATTAACAATATGCGGCGAAATAATATAATTATGCTGTGCTGTTATGCTATCCCGAAACCCTAATTAATATAAGCATAAGGGCTAGACCAAGTGTTAATGCTTAACACTGCAATTTTGTTAAACCTATAGAATATTAAAAACCCACCTTACCGTATGAAAAACAAGTAAACGTACCGAAAGAGTATTATTTGTCTGCGTATAATAATAATAAAGTATTTCCATATTTAAAAAAATGTTACGATTATGGATTTCGTCGAACAACGACGCTGTTAAAAGTATTTTGATGTAAAATAATACTAAAACCACCTTTACGTCTTACAAGTCTGCTCTCGGATTAAAACATAAACATAGCACCAATCTCTAGTCCTGACGAGTTCATTTGAAAGAAGAAAACTCCTATGATAGCGAGAACATTAGCGGAAAGACTAATATTTTTAAGTACTTAGGAATCTATGTACAGACAGTACATAGATTCCTAAGTAAGAAAAGTAGAAACTCAAAATACCGTTTCCGTAACTCATAAAAGACCCGTTCAAAAGAGCTTTTAATGAATCCTTTGTAAAATTGATTTATTATCTCGTTTACAAATCAATCTAAACTACTTTTTATTTGATTATTTTACAGCCTTAGTTATAGACTAATCTTAAATAAAAATCTATCAATAATCATTGGGCATTCAATTCAGTTTTACAGTATAGTGTTTGTATAATTATCCCTTTTCATCGATGAGCACCCGAATCCCGAAAGGCTATCAGTGTACGTCCTATTTTGATATAATCCGGTCTGTCGACTGAAATATTGATTTATTTAAACTAGGCGTTGCCCGTGCAACATGCGTCGTGCATTTTAGGTAACCATCTATACATTAGTACATCAAAGCGATGCTGTGTAAATGATGCTGTTACCAGTTCAAATTCAGATTGATTTTGATAGGGTTATTTGAATTTTGAATTGTTTTAAGCCAATGGTGTTGTTGTCATGTTATCTAGTAGACTTTTATGATTGAAATATGCCAGGGATAATAATTATACTAGCTAATTAACTTTAGGCACTGACTGTACAACAAAATTCATTGAAAATTCTGCAGTGGTTTAGGTGGTCCGAAGAAATTTGTCATAATATTATGTTCCTATTTGATCTAATTAAAAATTAATAATGAGTTAAGCCTGTTAAAATTACATTGCTGGGCTAAGGCCCATTACAGCATCGATCAAATTATACAACAACGATTATTTATTTGTTGCAGGACAAGTTATTTCCATATGCTGAAGAAAATGTAAAGAGCTTCCTAGATAATCAGTGGGAGACCGAGGATGTAAAGAATGTCGTGTCTGCTCTCCGTAAACTGGCGCTGGAAGACAGGGAGAATAGCGTTGATGGAGTGGTCGCTATTCCAGGAGAGGTATGTTGGGATGACTATAACACTTCTTTTAATAAATACTTAACACGGTAACACGCAAAATCCAGATTTCTAGGACTACCTATTTAAAAAAAAATTCTATTTGTGTTGAACTTTCTACGCCAAATTGGTAATACAAATTATTTTAACTCTTTAGGATACACATGTTTGTAGGAAAGAGCCTTCGTTTTTAAAAATTACTTAAATATTAAATAATCTAACCGAATATTGTCCAAAATTTCATTAGTCGGTTTTTGGGATCAACCATGAAAGGTTAGCGTTGTTTAGAATTTTTTGTATTAGTATAAACTAAATAATAAGTTTCTTTAAAGTCCAATTTAGCCCTTAAACGTAGTATCAGTTTTAGCATTGAGCACAAAAATGAAAGCGTGAGCCTTTATAAGACTAAGCTCAGATTAGATTGTCAATTATTATCCATACATATTTATACATTATACATGTAAATGTAAATTTCTATGTTACGCTTTCACGCGAAAAATACTTAACCGATCGCCATGAAAGTTTGCACACATGTTCTTGGATTTATTCAACTTTTTAATCAACTTAAGAAAAACTAGCGACGTACCACGTGGGCGGAGTGGAGCTACTGGAGCGACTGCTAGTTATCTTATAAAAGCACTAAGCGGATATGCTACAAAAAATAAATAATATGTTACAAGTTTGTATTATGTTTCATCAATATTTACTATTATTTACTAGTCTGTTCGAGGTTCTTTATAGTGGCCTTGACATTATTAACGGCTTATCAGCTTCGGGTCAAGAAACTGTACGATCTTATCGTTCTAGACATACCTACGTTATTTCGTTGAGTACTAAAATGTTGATTTTATCTTTTTGTTCAATGTATCGACTTTTTTGTCTCTTATCAGTTGACGTTGATTAATTCATACGTTCAATTTCCATTCGATATAAATGGTTTCGGGAATGACTACCTATAATTGTCTTAGTAGTAGAGCTTGTAAGTTAAGGATTCCACCCTAAAAATACATTATAAATGTAGTTATTATGGCCCACTGCAGGTCTCTCCAACAACCTATTTTATCTACTTATTTAAGGCCACTCCTTGTTCATCCATGTAGCATCTTTTCACTGATAAGCAGATCTCTAACATAAGATGGACTATATTTTTTTTTAAACGTGCCGAATTATTTCGATACTTGCGTTTTACAATATTACATGATTGAATGAAAATGTTTGGTTTATGACAAATCATGTTAGTGTTAAGCTGTAATAACACTATATACAGAAATGTAATTATTTTATTTAACATTTCTATTTTCTATACATATAGTAATAGTATTTCTGTTACTAGTTTGACGTCGTCGTTGACATTGCTTGTCTATCATTGCGTCGTAAATTGGTTATTAAAATTTCTCTTTATATGTATTATAAAATTTCTTTAATATAGATGTATCTATAATCTATACTCTATACTAATATATACAGCTGAAGAGTTTGTTTGTTAAAACAGGGCAGGTATAAATGATAGCTTATATCTTCTACCCACGGCAAAGAAGTCGCGGGCAACAGCTAGTCAATAAATAAATGTATTCATTTGATTATATGAACTTTTTTAAGGATATTTCAACCCCCTTTTTTTCGATCATTTCGTTTTTCTTGCCTTACTTTTACTTTTAGATGTGGCACTGCCCTTAAAATTTTCTGTCTCATTTTCAACCTTATTTTTATTTTGTAGCCACTATGTGATTCCTCATTAGATTCATAAGTCAAATGATATAATAATATAATATTCTCTCGTCTAATTCTGGTTACAAACCTTTTCCACCATGCTGCCTTGAATGGGGATAATCACAGTTAAAAGTTTGACAAAGACATAACTCTTGTATGTAATTGATCATAATATTCTTTATTGCAAATGTAATTTCAGGACGCATCCAAAGAGGACCAGATCGAAAGTCTCGTCAAGAGCGTCAAGTGGCAGATGTCATCAGACCGTAAGGTGGGCCCGCTCAAGGAGTTGCAGGGGCTCATCTGGAAGCAGGGATACGACAAGGGCGACATCAAGGGACAGTAAGTTATACATTCAATACAAAGTATGTTCATATGTATTTAATTGTTATAAGTATTGCCAAAAATATGCGAATGTGACTGTCCTGCCATTTAGTAGTTAGTTCTTTCTGCTAGGTCTTTTTATTGGCTCAAAGGTACTGTAATAATACAAAATTTGGGGGTATGTAGCAATTTATTCAACATTTTGTAAACACTATGGTTTGAAATTTCAATGTGTACGATGACGTGTCGCCGGCCCTCGAGGCGTGGCGGGCCGCGGAAGGCCAGAAGGTGTACATCTACTCGTCTGGATCAGTCCAGGCACAGAAACTGTTATTCGGCCAGTCTTCGGCTGGAGACCTGCTCAAGTACATTGACGGCCATTTTGACACCGCTGTAGGTGCTAAGCAAGAACAAGCTAGCTATGCTGCCATTGCAGAGAAGATTGGCTGCAAGCCGGAGGAAGTATTGTTCCTCACTGATATTGTCAAAGGTAAATAATTCTAGGAGAATCAATCTTTATCACGTTTCTACACTTACTATGAATTACTGTTAGGTTGAGTTGAAGTTTTTGTCTGGTTTCTCAGGTAGCCATGAATTTGTTTATTGATCAGACATTATTTATGGTATTCATGTTGGTTAAAGAGCGCTGTAATCTGAATTGGCAACATCTGGCTGCACTGAGGCATTTTCCAGTGCTTATTTTCTTTTCTTCTATTTGTAACCGTAATTTACTGAAGTGGAAAAGATAGCTATAAGTACGAGTGGCTGAATCGTTGAGGCACTACGATTCAGTGTGACTTCACAAGTCTGTAGTGATCCATCCTTACATAACAAGTACGTAACCCCGCAGAGGCGGAGGCGGCGCGCGCGTCGGGCGTGCAGAGCGCGCTGGTGAGCCGCGAGGGCAACGCGGCGCTGCCCGCGCCCGCGCCCTTCCCCGTGCTGTACTCGCTGGCGCAGCTGGCGCACCCCAACAAGCGCAAGCAGGACCAGGTGCCCGCACTCGCTGATACTCTAGACACGCCTCTTGCATGCACCTAGCGCTCACGCCACTGTCAGCTGGACTGGGGATTCTATCGTTATATACAAAACTGTTAGAGCTAGTCAAAAAATTAATATTTTTAAGAAAACTCTCCTCCCATACTTTTCTGCAAGAAATTCGCTCAAAAGCTGAGTTAAATATGACGGAGTCTGTTTTTACATGTCTTTCGGTTTTTATATTATTGCCATTACAACTCCCTAGTCCCATCTTTCCTTACTATTTCTACTGTTAAGTAGAGATTTTCATGATATAGGGATTGCCAGTCCAGCTTACTACAATGGTTAGTGATGTAACCTATGTATACTTACCCTAGATGTATGTAGATAGATGAGATTGTTCTCGCTTATGGTTACTGGTTATTGTTATGGTTCCTATACACAATAAAACATTCCTTTTCCCCGCGCTAATCCCAATTTGTTAGTTTTAATACCTGTTTATGAGTAAAAACTGATAATTTTCTGATTTATCTCCTTAATCTATGTGTCTCTAATACCTCTTGTTTCTAAACTAATATAATATTTTATATTAATTGTTGTACCCAACTCAAACAGCCAATAGCAACTGATAGTATGAAATTTAAGACACAGGTAACAAATGTTTGCATTGATAAGCATCAAGGAACTGGCTATATAGCCTTTCTAATGCGACATCTACCAATTGCGTATAGGAACCATTATGCTTTTGTATGCTTTAGGTAAAGGTTGTGATCATTATTAAGTAGAATCGTATTGTATGTAGTCAATATATATATTTTACTAATATTTAGTTAAGTTTTTTTACCCCAAATGTAGAATTTTATGAAATAAATAAATGAGAAACTTTACTTCTTGTTTAAATGACATACATTTATAGGCATAAGAGTATCAAATGGTTTAAAAAAAAAACCAAAGTAGCAGCAATGGTTAGAAACAACCGTCTGATACTTCATGAATGCGTCTCAAGTGTTGAACAGTACCTGTAGGTGTAGTATTTGGAAAGTTCTGGAACAATATGTTTTATATGAAATTTCCAGTTAAAAATTTACTTGTTTATTGATCTTACATATTCATCTAAATTATGTAGTAATGGAGAAATGGTGTTGGTGCATTTAATCAAACGCTTGCCAGTATAATTATACAGTGTACTTTGTGAATAATTGTTGATTTCAGTTTTGGTTATGGTGGTTTGGTTATTTAAAATAACATTTAATATTTTGCCTCCTTAAAGCTATATTTTTTAAAGCCTGAAATTTGATTAAACTGTCCATATAAGGAAATCTCGTTCAAACGCATTTTCCATCAAATTTTTATGACCAATAACAAAATATGACTGTGTTTATGCTACTGACAAAAGTTACGTCAGCTTACGTTAAGTTCTAAGGTATTTTTTTGAAAACAGTTATGTTTGTGTTTAGTGCTATCCCGAATAGTAGCTTAAAGTTGTCGTCTGACTAGCACAATTAACAGTTCTAATATTCTATTATTTGTTCAACTTAATTAATTGTTAACCCTTTATTTTTATACTCACAGTATAGTATCAATGTTAGTATAAATTTAAACTAATAAACAACAGCAACTATATACTTTAGATGAGCCTAAAGAATATTTTATTTTAAGTGATATGCATTTTACGAATAAATAATTTCTTTACAGGATGAACAGCCCACCAAAGTATTGAAGACTGACGTGGACGCTGATGTCAAGACTGCAGCGGAGTCTGAAGTGACTCCTGCACCAGAGGCACCATCAGCGGCTGAAGCACCGAAAACAGAAGAACCGCCTACGAAAGTAGCGGAACCTGTTAAAACAGAAACTGCTCCGGTAGCAGAAGTCAAAGAAGTTCCTGAAACCAAACCCGCCGAGGAGCCAGAGAAAATGGAGGTAGATGAGCCTGCTGCTAAAGATGATGCTGCCCCAGTAGATAACGAAAAGCCAATTGAAAAGGTCGAAACTAAAGTGAAGGAAGTTACAGATGCTAACGAAATAGCAGACACTCCTGTTTGCGACATCGAACCAATAATAGAAGAGAGTAGCGATAAGACTGAGAAACCTGAGACTGAAAATATGGAAACTGAGTCTTCCGCATCTGTTACTGAGCCGAAAGAGAGTGCTGAACTCAAGAATGGCGACAAAGATGCGCCTATTCCGGAAGAAACTCCACCTACTACTATTATTACAGAGATCAAGGATGTCACCGACGAGAAGGAAGACATAACTGAAGAAATGATTGAAAATGTCGAACCCATCGTCGAAGAACCCGCACAAGATATGGAGGAATTACAGAATGTTGGAGAAGTGCTCGAAAAAGAATGCGACGAAATTTTGTCAAAAGTGCAAGATGTTACTAATTTGGATAGCATCCCAATCAAGCCTCTGCTTAATACCATTGCTGAAGAGACGATGGACACCGAAAATATGGACTCAAACGACATAGTCGAGGGAATATTAGATTCAGAAATGGAAATGGAGATGAAGCAGACTGCAGAAAAGGAAGCCAAAGTGGCAGAGAAAGCAGCTGAGGCTGAGAAAGCTGCAGAAACTAAAGACCTAGCTGAGGAAGCTAAACCTGAAGAAAAAACCGAGAAGCCTGAGCCAGTTAGTACTGATTCACAAACAGTCCCACCTGAAGAACCCACAGAGAAAGTAACAGAAAAGAAAGTAATTGAAGAGAAAGTGGAAGAAAGTAGTGCTAAGGAAACAATAGTAGAGGAAAGCAAACCAGAAGTTGAAAACGTCACAAAAACTGAAGAAGTTAAGGTTGCAAATAAAACAGAAACTGAAGTCAGTAGCACACCTAAAGCTGACGATAGCAAAACAAAAGAAATAGAAACTCAATTAGAAGAAGTTAAATCAGCTGAAAAAGTAGAAGCAGAGGGAAAGAAAGTCGAGGTCGAAAAATCAGAATCAGAGAAGAAAGAGGTAGCTGTCGAACAAGTCACAAAAGAGGCTGAGCCTACCCCAGTAGAGGCAGAGAAAAAGGAGAAAGTTCCTGAAGAGGCCAAGCCCGAGGAACCTAAAGAAACAAAAGAAGCGCAAGTTAACGGAAAGGCTACCAACGGCGACGCCGCCATCCCTAATCTAAACGGCGATGCTAGCAAAGAAGACGAATTAAGTGCTCGACTCTCGATGGAAAACGGGAAAGAGGCAGTGAATGGTGCGAACGGGGACTCAAACAAAGTAGACCAGGGTAAGAAGGAAAGTGTGGAGGTCGAGGTAGCCGACATCAAGGTCAAGACCGTCGCTGTAGACGAGCCCCGCAATGATCCGATAGAGCAGCCCACGGAAGCATAAGATATTAATTACGGTGAGTTCTCATACTTCATGATGACTTCGTGATAGACTAATAAAAATATTGGACACTTGTTTTGAACTTACGACGATGTTAATGTATTGAAGGGCAACACGATTTCGCGATTCTTGAGCAATTATGAAATTTAAAGTCGCTCTTAACGTCAGATCTGCTAAGTTTATTTTTTATAAGCAAGAAAACATGTGTCTTATATTTTTATAATTAAACTGACTGACATAATCATCCTTCCAAAATATTTTCCTACAAATAGTATTAGATCCAATTTTTTATTTTAGACTTTGGAAGTTTGCGTCAGGTTTCATAAATCAAGCCTATTGATATTCCTCCAATACAGCTTTCAGTCTAGAACTTAACTCAATGGTTTTATTGCATTCCTTAACTTACATAAGGCCATTGAATTTCTTGACACAATGACTTTCTTGAAATACGAATTTTATAGTTTCTGGCTTTACATCACTCAATAACATTATGACTAAAGTTAATAAAAAATATTCCTTTCCAAAGCTAAATCGACTGGTTCTCATTAGTTGCAGATGTTATTACAAATAGCACTATGATTCATCTTGAATCTGTAAAATTACATCATCTGAGAGCATTATCATGTAATATTATTTAAGGTAGAAAGTCTGATAAGTAAAATACTGCGTTTGACAAATGTTTCCAGTGTCGGACGAGTGGAACTGCAGGGCGTCGTAGCGTTGTTGGTTCACATCAGAAGATTGACAAGACTGAGGTTGCTGCCACGCTAAATGACATCACTTTCTAGTTTATACGTGTATTGAAATTTCACTTGTACCGCGTCGTGGCGGCCGGTGCGCACTGCTGACGCGAACATAACTTACTCATACTGTAACCGTAGACACGACTTGTCAGGACGCATTTTATTCAACGTATTACCTTATACTGTACTTAGGTAACTTTTAGTACTATTAATATTAAGGAAGCCCCAAGTTACGAGACGGTACTTACTTACTATACAATAATGTACTCGACAAGTCTTTGTGTAGATTTTAATACAACACCGTTACCATTGCATTTCACTGTGACAGGTGTGTACTAAGCTGTATTGATTACTGAGCACCATTCCAGGTTAAGCCTGCCGAAGTGAGATGCCATGCGTAGAGGCAATCTGTTGACGTAAGATTAATTTTGCTGTAAGTAAAGTTATTGAATGTAAGTCACATAGATGTAAGATCGAAACTTTTATTATTAGACATTCCTGTAAGCGTACAACTAAATGTGGGTTTAGTATTTTTAATGAACTTCTTGCATAATTTCTTATGTTTTGTAAAATAAGGCCAAATCATGGTGCTTTATACGAGTTGCCTGAATGTGGGCGTTATGCTATTCCACTATTTCTGTATTAGCCCGATCGATGTGATGATACTCAAGTTTTTCGAGTTGTCGGTAGTGCTTCTGTACGCCCTCCGCGCACAAGTTAGATATTCCCGTCGGAGGCAGCTGCGGGCGCCGCCAGTGCGCACTGTCTGTCAGCGCTTATCGTATTTGACTTAAGTAAGATCTATTCATAAGTATTAACTGTATTGTGATTCTTAATTATCGTATATGTATTACTCAACTTTTCTTAAACCCACTGCCAAACCTGTGCAGTGTCTTTTGCCGTTGGTCCGCTGGCTACCGGTGTTATTGTGATATGAGCATGACGCGGACAGGGGAGTGTTCGATAGGCTGTGTTAAGTATTTATTGGGTCGGGTGCATAGTGGACGCTTATGTACAGTTGGTTCTATTATTTATTTAGGCATCATAAACTTGTATGTATAAAGTTTTATATAAATTTAATGTATCTTACTATTTTTTTTATAATTTGGACTTGATTTAATGTTTGTGATGTGACGAGCTTATTTTTTGCTGTATGCCTTTTAAAGGGCGATTAGAACAAAGCATGTGCGCTTCTTGTAGAAACATTGTGGTGTTTGTTGGTGCGAATATCTGTTAGGTTGTGTTTGTCCTCGCTTTACTGCAACTTTAATCATTTCGAATAAGCTTTAATTGGGAAAATGCCAAACAAAATTGACTGAGAATTGAACAGAACTAGTCTTATCTTACTTGGAATCTCGGTGTAGATATGTTTGGTTTATTTTACAAATTTGACTGAATTTACAAAACATCTGTAGGGTATTGTTCTTTATTATTTATAAGTTATTTTTGTTCCTGTGTTAGTATGTAAGGCCGAAACTGATAGTACAGTATTGAAGTAGGCTGTGGACCAACGACAAATGATTGCTCAGGCATCTTCGTTTAGACTGATTTTTTACTACTCTGACTGCTATGTTCAATCATTATCTATGAGATGGAGCTGGACATATACATACTATAGCGACATATCACTAGATAATGGATGAGCATCGTTCTATTTAACAAATAAGAAAATCAAGCATTTAAGTTCGTACATTTTATTGTAAAAAAAAATAAACAAGAAATCTTAAACCAATTGAATGTATTAATTTTAATTGTCACCACTAATGACGTTAAAATATAATGGATGTAGATTTTTTCATTGGGTTTTTATTTTGTGTGAGTGTTACGACTATTCAAAAACAAAGTACTAGAGTAAGTAAAAATACTAAATTCTCCTATTACCCAAGTGTAAACCTATCGTGATTGGATGTAAAATACGCAAACGTACTTATTTTTAGCTATACTGCTGTCTGCTGTGTTAACGGTTACCATTTTGAACCTAGTATTGAATTACCACACTTATGAGAGCAAGTTCTAGACGTTGCTAGTAAGATCTATGTTAATTGTTTTAAAAGTAAATAGTTTGAATCCATTTCTATAAACAATTTCAGTAACTGATTGTGTAGGACGTGCAGTTAACATTGCACAAATTGATAGTTCGATAATAGATATAGTTTTAAACTAATATCATTGATATTCACGATACCTACCCAGTAAATCCTTGTAGCCAACAAGTTATAACAAACTTGGAGCTATAATAAAACTGCAAAAATATTCGACGCAGTTAGAAGGTCATAATCAGTGAAGCAAATTCGGCGCAGGCGGGTCGAGGAGGCGCGCCGAGCGAGGTGATGTGGAGGTTACCGATACAAAAGGTATAGAAACGTAGCGGCCGGGGAACGGAACGCAGTGGACACGGACCGCTCGAATGCCGGGGTCCTATTCTGTAAATGCTTATTGCTTTAACACTTTGGGTATGTATGACTTTCGATTAGTTAAGGTTTTTGAAAGTTTCTACTAACTTCAGCTTGCAAAGTTGCAACGTATCTGTTAGGTCTTGACTGTAATAAAAAAATGACGACTGGTGGATTTGTGCATCAATCACAGCTAATTTTAACGCAAACCTGCAACCGTCGTCGCAATAGCTTTTACTTCTCTGCACGTCGAGTCACATTTAACAATATTTGAGGAATATTGATTTTTTTGCAAAAATAAATAAACAAGTTTCTTGACCATGGACCTGGGCTTTTGCATCAAAGAAAAACCAACAAAGTTATTTCGAATAAAACTACGTTAGAATTGAGTCTGTTCGAACAAGTACCACAATAAGAGATATTTTTCCTCGTAGTGTTGATAATAACCGCCGGACGCACGCTGACGTCAGGGATTCTTGTGCACGCGCAAGCCAGTGGCTGTGAATCACGCGGCGATGTGTCACCGGCGACGCCGAGCCCGCCACGCTGCCGCTGCGCTCAACACATACCGACACTGAACACTCGTTATATGAATGTTTGTCAAAGTGTTTCTATCTCCGGGACAGAACATCAGCAAATGTTGGTACTTATTAGCAAAGATATCTAGTTTATTATTGCGCTCGCTCCTTTACAATTAACATTTAGTTAAAAAATTGACTTGTGGGCGAATATAATGATTTTCAGTTTCAACCACTTGTCCCGTAGTTATTTGTTTCGTTTGTAACAAATTAGAGGACACGTGATCTTGCGAAATATCTTGTTTTGATTATACGCTGCGTATAGTTAGCAAAAAAAATCGAACCTCAAGGAAACCGACTGGTTTAACTTGCTTTTGGCAATAGACAGACTACGTTGTTTATGTATCTAATTTCTGATAATCATTCCTGCTCCTACGGTAATTTACTTCGGACTTTTGTATCGTATGATATCGTACAAGCCACGACGCAATGGAATTTACTATGAATATAAAGTTCTGTAAATTATAAAACGTCTTGCATCGTGAATAAAAATGAGCGGACAGTAAGTTGTGTGTCAGTGTGGGGCAACCGGTACGTACCGTGGTCTGCCTGGTTGCCTGGTCGGGCGCTCGGCCGCGGCTGACTTGTATTTTTATGTAACTTGTTGTTAGGTAGCAAGCGCTGGTCGTTGCGCCACGGTCCGCTCGCCGCTCGGATCGAATCCGTGCCGCCGAGCCGTGCAGCCGCTGCTGTGGCGAATGAATTGAGGAAAACTGGGCTGCGTTATATGCACTGAACGTAGCCGACATGCCTGGATGCCGACGCTCGTTGGGCTTCAATATTAGCTCGGGTACAAAGCAATCTTTGAGATAGCATAGTATCCGTCCTAAATATGCCAATAAACGATAGCTGTTATGCTTCTGGCTGAGTTATGAAAGAATAGGAGTTTCATTAGCCGTACTCCTTGGATAAGTGGGCGTAGGTATTTGCCGTTCCATCGGAGTCTTCGGGATTACCAATACCTCTTTTGCTTATTCCGTTTATAAACTATTTCTGAAGCAAATTTCGTCCAAATCCGTTAACTATGTTGTTAGTAAGTGAGTAAAAAACATTTTCTCACAAACTTTCACATTTAGTAGAACTAGAATTTAAATAAAATAATACAGACGCTTTTACCAGAAACCAATTTAGATTTAAATAAAAGTCCCCAATAGTTATTTACAAGAGTTTAATATTTCTGATTGGGTGGTTGGGAATCAGATCCCGTGGCCGGGCAGCGCTGCGCGGCGCCGCGATGCGCGTAAACGTGTTTATGAACCCACTGTCCACTCTTTGACATCCTTTGGACCGTTTATTGATATAATCTATTTATATTCGCGAATGTATATTTGTGTACTACAAACAAACAAGCCAAAGGCAAATGTAATGCGAATGCTGTAAATATTTTTGATTATGTGCATGGCACTGCAACCATTGCTCGTAGATATAATTCGTAACATTATTTCGATTCTACTATAACTGTTTACATAGTTATTTATTAAAAACAGATTATTCATTTATTTAGTTAGGTACCTACCTATAGGTAATTATTGCCGGGAAAGTATAAGGTATGTATTACACGTACTTATCTAATAGATTTTATATAATACAAGTTAAATACTAAACTACGTAAGGCATTCTTCAATAAATTCTATAAAAGTAAGTAAGTACCAAGTACGCTAAGTCGTAAATGAAATCACCCCACCGGCACAATGGTGGAGCGCGCGGCTTTTGAACTCGAGACTTCCTTTTATCTAAGGCTATTGACCGGATTTTTCTTCAATATTTTCGCATCTGTCATTTCGTCAAGTTGTTATAAACACCTGTATAACATTGGTGACTAATTCGTTGTCATTCGGCTGGTTTAGTAGGCACTTTTTAATATTTATGATTTTACTAATCCATCTTGTTCTAACTATATATTTGGGTGTGATAAGTAATTACATAAAATGAACATTCTGCTTTTCATCACGCATTTGGCTTCCATTTATCGACACACCATCTATAAGAGAAGAAGTTTTGCTAAAAATACTATTTCATTATGTAACAATACTACTAGTCAACTAATTTACGTACATAATCCAAACAACACGTTTGTTGTAGTACCAAGCATGCTTAGTTCAAAGTTTTAAAACGTTCATAACGGGGTAGCGTAATAAGCAGTACAAATGCAGCGCCTGTTGAGGGCTGAGGGCCGATGCGGCGGTGTCCCCGGTACCCTTGCCCGCGATGCCCCGCCGCCCTCGGCGCGACCCTGCGCCCTCCGCTGCCCTGCCGACCTTGCACAGAGGGTGCTATGCGTTCATCCAGCTATTGTGACGCTCCTATCGCTCACAATTACTCTCAACGTTACGAAATCCAACATTTTCTTTTATCACCAAAAGCGTATTTCAGACACCTCCTAATTTATGTGCACTAACACAGAAGTTGAATTATAGCCATGTTTGTAGGCTCACGAAACTATTAGAGCACCGCTTTACGATGTAGGTAAAAGACATTTCAGACTGTTTTAGTGTTTGCTGTTAAATTAAAATAACAACTTTTAAGTGTGGTTATGGAATTAATTCAGTTTGTCTGTGCACTCTGGTCTATAGACTTGTTATTAGCTAAAATATTTTATCAACCTAATTACAATTTGAGTTCGATATTTAAAAATATAGAAGGAGTAGGATAATTACCAGTGCCTCTCATCTCATTAGCGTTTTTCTTCAGTTCTGCAATGGGTGCAATTGGTGAAATGCTCAACAAATCTTCCCTTCGTGACCTTTTATTAATGTGTTTATAAATAAATAGCAACAAACTGCGCAATACATAACCAAATTTCACATTACAGGAGAGGACATCGAACTTTATGTTCCTTGCACGTTTATTGTTTGTGCCTAAATTGTAACGAAACTCATTAATGTGATCTGATTAACTTTTGTTGAATATTTAGGTTTAGTGTTTTATTGACTTATCTAGTTTAGGTTTCATGAGTGCAAAATATAAGAATCATTGTTTGTTTTCCAAGAAATCTCTTTCTGTTCGATTCTTAAGAAATGTATTTGTTTTTAGGTGATGTGATATGTATAATTGTAATTTCTTGTTCTTTGGGCTAGTGACGGTCAATGCTCTCTTTTTAAGCCTGATACAAAAAGAGGGATGTTATAAGTTTGTCGTGTCGGTCTGTTTGTGGCATCATACCTAGCTCCTGATTGAGCGATTTCGAAGAAGTTTGTTTTTTATGATTATTTTTTTATTATTTAAAAGCGAATAAAAATCTGTCAAGCCATGTAAAAGTTGTGGGGTCTGAAAGTTTTTATTGCCGGTTTTAGTTGTTCATTTATTTTGGCTAATCTCTCCATATACCAACTTATTTGTTTCGTCTTATGAATTGAATAACAATTTGCCAAAGTTTTGTTTTAGCCCGTTGATATTGAATACGCGTTAGCACTGATCGAATTGTTCAATTGGACATTTATTTTCGAAAAGTCATGTGACTTTTCAATTCAATACATTTGAGGAGTTCTATCAGCATTAACGGAAAATAGTGCTTCATAAGAGGCAGACTACTTTTCTTCCAAGCTAGAAAGTATGAGCGGTGATACGTCACATCCCGGCAAGGGATTTCACGCCTTGCATATTTTGAAACGGAATGTAGCGACGCTGTCATTCTCAAGTGCACCGCCGATGACGTCACGACATGGCGACGTCTACGCGGCGACTCACTACATACTCTGCCAAAACCCTATTATAGTAGTATTGGGATTTTTTTAACTAGAGGTAAGTACCTATGTAAGAATATTTTAAGAGAAATAATGAGAACTTTCATAATGAGAGAATTTGGAAGAGTTTCGCGACGAAAATTTCCATCCATTCCTAAATGATTAGTCGAGCTATATAATCAACATTGCGGTCAATAGTCTAGCTATTTTTGAGTCTTTTTGGAGGGCCATTGAAACAGACTTAGCCGTATACCATTTTGCATGTATCGTTAGACCCATGCAACCCTTTAACTGGGTAAAGTTCATGCATATTTCAAGCATTATGACAAGAGGCTGTAAAAATATCAAAACTATAATTAAATTTCTAATACTTAGTTGTTAAAAGCAAACTCAGGTTTAAGGGTCTAAGTAGAGGCTTTTAACAAAGACGGTGCTCAATCACTTAATACAGAAGAAAATGGAAGGAAAAAAGAAGAAAGAAAGGGTTGCCTTGCCTTGGAAAGATTCGGGTTGAAAAGCGTAAATGTCACTTAAAGCGATATAAGGAGTCTAACTATAACCCATACTTAATAAGAAACCATGCTTGAATAAAGAAACTTACAAACACTCACTAAACAATAAAAAATCTATAACTTTTTTTTTTATTCACCCTATTCTATGCCAGTACATAGTAAATCTGGTAAGACTGACCAAAAACCTGAACATCTTGGTAAACCTTAACATAACCCTGGAAAATATAGGTATCTATACTGCTTTTACGGCACAACCAACGTTGCCTAAAAAAAAGTTACGAAACGTCCAACAACTGTCAACACAATCTAGAATAATATTAAAATTAGTCAATGTTGCTGCTCTCAAGTTCAGTGTTTCAGTCTCTCTATAGGTACATAGACAAGGCGTCATCGTCACGTCAATACATCCCTAATTAACAATCTATTTGTAATTATCAATGCACATTCGATATAGCACATATGGAATGAACATGAGAGAACGTATGTGTATTCTGTATCATCTGAAGGATTACGCATAAGTGTGTATATGTGCTATATACCTACATATAGCATTTTAGCTATCAAATTTCAGTGATACATAAAATTAAGAAGTGACCAAACAGGTCCTAAAGTTTTATTCGTATTGGAGAGTTTACTTCATTTTTAGGTACTTAAAAATTGTAAACAGTCTTCGTGTGTCTTTTTGCCTAAAATCTATGTAAAGCGATAATAAAGATTAGATATCATTGAAATATATCAGTCGTTTATTTATGTGTTTGTATTAAAAGACACGCCATGTATTTAAAGCTCCTCTTTTATGAGGAAATAAGCATTTCAATTTCGATTTTATTTAACTATATTTTCAGAATATTTTTATAAATTAAGTTATTGTGTAAAAGAAACTAAGCACGCCCCAACTTTTTAACTTTGATTCGCTCTATTAAAGTAGTTTTAGATATTTTGAAAACAGAACTACGTAGGTATTTAAAAAGAAATAATCTTCATCACTATGGAAAGAAATATCGTTTGAGTCTCCTTCGAACCAAACCGTTCTGTGTGAAAATAAGGCTCAGTGTTAATAAAATACAGACACTATTAAATAGGTTTTGTAAAAACAAAATTAAATATATATTCTTTTCATGTTTATTAAATGACTAGCTGTTGCCCGCGACTTTGTCCTCGTGGTTAGAATTTTCCCCGTTTTTTCCACATTTTCCATTGTATCTTCGGTCCTATTAGTCGCAGCGTGATGGTATATAGGTAGCCTATAGCCTTCCTCGATAAATGATCCATTCAATACAAAAAAAAACAATTCGAACCAGTAGTTCCTGGGATTAGCGCGTTTAAACAAACAAACTCTTCAGCTTTATATATTAGTATAGAAGTATAGATAGTCGTTTGATATCAACTTATAGAGTAACGTTTAGTTTAACATTTCATGATGTTTGTAGACAGTATTCTATGGGAGACTCTTATGCTCAAATCTGGTTAAAGTTTCCCATCATTGTTTTACTTTGACCGAAGCCTTTTTTTTGGACAAATCATTTAAATTTCATAGTTGCTTACTTCCCTATTCTCTTCTATATTTAAAAAATCCTAGATTATCGGCAAGTAGGCACATCCAGTTTTATTCTAAAGGGGTTGTGACAGACATTCGGTTGTAATGTTTGCATCTTTTCTATATAGGCTCATGTCATAATTCTAAGTTTATCAACATTATTTCTATTGGAAAATATAAGAGCATATATTATTAAATGAGTCTACAGTAGAAAACTCTAACTTAGACGGCCACTTTTTGGTAAACGCTCTTAGATACAAAACATTTCACCAACAAGTAATCTTGTCTACGTTACTTACGCAGTCCATTATCAAGCCGTTATTTTACCTATAAAAACTTAATAACAATTTGCCGGACTTGGGAATTGAATATGGGACGTCACGCTTGGCAGCCGCTGCCGCGAATAGCGCGCTGTTCTTTAATATTGTGCTACCGACGTTTTCCCACGCAGTTTTTCTATTTTTAACCGCTTCTGAGGAGGTCCGTTTGACCCGTGCAATAGGTACATGCATATAAGGTTATATATCCGTAGTTCTTGTGGCTGCAAATTAACATAACCATTTTGTACGGGGTGGGGCATTTATTTATTTTTAATTTAGACCATCCTGTTAGCCTTGCTAACTTTATATGTATAATCACGAAAATTTACAGTTTTTTGCATATGTAAGACATAGGTTGTACATAAAGAAAGTTTTTCTTCGGGGAGGAAGCGGCTTGTGTCAGGCTCTTACTGACTAAACCTGAAACGCCTTGCAACGTCTCCCGCATTTAGTCAGTGCCCGGATTCATAGAAATTCATCCCGCTCCATACATAAAGGAACCTAAATAAAATTGGTCTCTAAGTACGTAAGAACTAAACTACACTAAAACTTATTCTAAAATCCGTAATAGCTCAAAAGCACCTTTCAAAGTTTACATAAATCAACTCCTATGACCAGTGAAACTGCAGTCTCCCTTATCTCGCAATCTTTGTTCCGCTGACGTCTATCCAGGGTTAAACTCGATAAACTTTACTGAACTATAACTACCACTCGCATTAATATTTGGTTAACGAATATGATCATGTATCAGAATTTCTCGAAACTCAACTGGCTTCTAATAAGCTTTCCCTGTAATTCTAGTTTGCTTCCGTGATTCTCTGTCCTGTTTATTTATGCCATTTCAGGATAGTTATAAGCCATTTAATACATCACAACATATATTCTATACTAATATATAAAGCTGAAGAGTTTGTTCGTTTGATTATTTGTTTGTTTGTTTGAACGCGCTAACCTCAGGAACTACTGGCTCAAATCGAAAAACTCTTTTTGTGTTCAATAGATCATTCATCGAGGAATGTTTTAGGCTATAAACCATCAAGCTGCGACTAATAGGGGTGAAGATGCAATGGAAAATGTGGAAAAGCAGGGTAGATATAAATCATAACTTATATATTCTAACCACGGGGACGAAGTCGCGGGCAACAGCTAGTAACATCATAAGACCACAGCAGAACAAGGCATCTAATAATCAAAAAAAAATTTTTAATTTTAATTTAATTACACAATTATCAATCAAGAAAGACGAATAAAACAAAAAAACAAACGAGTGATAGAAAATTGATTGAACTTTTCCTAACAAAATGACGTTAAAAGCACAAACTAGTGATCATAGAATACTTGGAGTCCGAAGAAACTAACGAACTTCAATTATCTATATAAATCCATTTCGCGGGCACGATACAAGGTAATAAAGAATATTACATACATAGAAGATACGCGTGAAAAAATTAATCAAATTTTCTTACTAGGTAAGTGATATAAACAAGTGCCGACCATCCTGCTCTCCTTTTCAGGATAACTCCTTACTTCTTATTCATAGTGTGGCCTCGAAGGCCTGAGTGAAAGGCCATGGGTGTGGTATAGTTCTGCGCAAGCGCCGCAATTGGCGGTGAGGCGTCCACTTCTCAGTATACTTAATGCAGATACCGAAACAAAAGACCTCCCATTTGACGTTAACTTTTTAATTTTATTTTTTTAATAGTGTGACATAGATCTGTATAATTACAGGAAGTGATTGGGTATGTCGTTGTTCCGCATAATATATCCTGATGATGCGAACTCGACGTTCAAATTTTTATGCGACAGAAATACTGATAAATTGGTTACTTGGCTGTAGTTTAATAGTTACTGCGTTGGATTTACAAATACCTATAAAATAAGTTATTGTTATATTATCTTAGATTAGTTTATAGAAGACAGGAAAGAGAGAGAGGGAGATTAAGTGTATTTGCTATTTGGATTATAAGCTACTAGCTTTTCCCAGCGGATCCGCTAATTTTATATCAAAAATGTTTCTAGTGGACCGTAGAACCGGGATTAATCCAGTTTATAAACAATCAGTGTATCAAATATCGTCCAAATCAGTCTAGTGGTTTTCCGTGAAAGAGTAACAAACATCTATCAATCCAAAAAAACTTTAAGTTTGGTTAGGAGCGAGACAGTACTCTATTTCACGTGTATATTTGTTTCGCTCCCACAACACCAACAGTTCCACTTGAATAGATCGCAGTAATCGCGTCAGAGACTATTCAGCAATCTAACACTAGGTATATGTCCACGTTAATATCAACTAACCTTGAATAAATAAACATTTAAATACATAAATATAGACTTACGTACAACAAGATATCACAAAATTAGGAAATTAACATAGATATCGTTTATATGCGTAAGTTATGACATGAGTCATAGATAAGTCAAAGATAGCCATAGATAAAGATAGATAGATAGTAATACTGCACGGATAGGTGAGTAGACTATAGGTTACCACGCCATGGGTTCGATCCCCGCATAGGACAAACGTTCGTGTGATCCACGAATGCTTGTTAAGAGTCTGGTTAGCTTGTGCATGCTTGGGACTTGAATGTTTGTAAAAATCCTCTCGACAATAACAACAAATCTGTATATTTTTCGGGGTTTTGCTAACCTCAAGAACAAGTAGATCGAGTTGATAAAACTATAAGCGTTGATAGTTCATTTAATGGGATAGGCTATAACAATCAGGCTAATAATAGAAGTAACTTTTAATAAGTTAACTGATTTTGGGTTTATCCAATCACAACCAGACTTTATATTCCAACATCATGAGATTCATGACACAATACTCAAAAACAGCCAGAATCAGTCATCATAATATCATGTGACAATCCTCATAGAATCTTATCTTCTGGCGCCCCTCAATAATGTTCCTTAAATAATTAAAACCAGTTCCATCTCCCTCGCTGTGCTGTCTCCCTAAGCCGAGATCTGAGGACGCCGGGAGGGTGCCCTTACAGTTATTAGGTAGGTTCAGGAAACCTAGTTCTTTAATAGTCAGTATGGTATAGATGTATAAAAATATATATAAAATATAAAGACATATGATGTATAAAAATATATATAAAATATAAAGACATATGATGTATAAAAATATATCCCTTCTAATATTATAAATGCGAAAGTAAGTCTGTCTGTCTGTCTGTCTATCTGTCTGTCTGTATAAAATTGTAGAACAGTGAAATTTGATATTGATTACGCTTAATAAGGAAATTGCTGAATGATGAACGGACGATTTCGAAGCCAAAAATATTATTTTTGTCTCCTTGTTTAAATAACACATAGAAATAAAAAAATAAGCGGGTTTTCCGAAAATTAGAAAAATTACTCATGAACAAACGATGTCCTTTCTCGGGTTCCGTACGAAAAGGGAACGCAGCGCTTTTATTAAGACGCAGCGTAGCCAGTGTCCTTTGCAGGCATGGATTTTATAATTCCACCAAAACCAGAAATATTTTTAGTCATTCAGAAGTTATGGTGGTATAAACAAAACTCACTAACGTTAGTTAGTTAACGTTCTTCAGCCTATTTGTATTGATCCATCGGTGTCGTGAGTCTCACTTGCATTTTACCGGTCCTATTGTGGATTAAAGAAAATATGTTTTGGGTATCAGCCTTCCAATGTTCCTTGTGACACTGGTAAGCATATTGTACTCTAGATAATAAATGTAACTTTTGGTAGAGTTTATCCATTGATCTTAGGTAGATACGTACCATGTGAGTGTGAAAATCTGAAGAGTATGTTGCAAAAAAATATACAATATCAGAAACATTCAAAATAATCAAAATCTCTTTATTCACTTATGGCGTAGTATTTTTTTTTTATACTTTTAAAGATAAAGAGCCACTTACTGGCCACTGAATTAAAAAGCTATTTGTACTTCTCAAAGCTATGTTGTTTAAAAATATGATTAAATTGTTTATAATTATACAGTTTTTCTGTAAAACGCTTTTTAACATTATTGTAGAGAAATGTTGGTCTTAAATCTCAGATGTAAAATAGTTTTATTCTCTGTACGTTTTGGTTATAAATAAAATTATGACAGAAGTCGTAATTTAATGCCATTTCCATTAACAAAATGAATTACGTAGTGATGAACATATATTATCAGAATTGTCTTCTGTTTCATATCGCAATCAAAAGGCTCTGTGACTTTTTCGCTCTTATAAATGCACTTCAGCCAATAGATGATCCTGTGGTACTAAGTGTATTTGTAATATTGATCAAAATTTTAATAAAATAGTAAATATGTAAAACAGTAGTGTGCTGCGTGTAACTTCCAAATATAGAGAGATAAATAAATGAAAAATAATTCATTATTTATTTACAGATGCTGACTTTCTGTGCTTTTAACATAAACATTCCTATGTACCCTTCGTTATATTGGTCTTATAGTCTAAACCTATATGCATATACATAAATAATCACATTCCTTTGCATTTCTTTATCCCGCATCTTTAAAGAACTTTTCTATATAAACCATTGTGAATATTATACCAATATCTGTACCATTTTCTAATTCATGTAGTTACACATATTATATTGGTGTCTACATCTGGATATACATACATATACATACATAAACTTTTCATACAAATGATACCTACCTTTCCTAGTTTTAATTCGGGAAGCAGCTGAGTATCATTCCAACATCGATTGGGGCCCAGAAGTTTAGAGTCTGCGACAGCCAGATACGAAAGGGTAAGATCTCATATGATTGCCCTTTTCCCTGTTCGCATGTATAATTAATATATTTAACAAGCTCTTTTGATTTTATAACAGATAGATATAATTGTATGCTAGAAAAATTATGTAATTCAAGTAAAACGGTAAACACGGTTATAAATCTGCTTGACTCTTGTTCATTACTGAAGTAGCATTTATCCTACTAATATTATAAATAGGAAAGTTTGTATGGCTGGATAGATGTTTGTTACTCTTTAACGCAAAAACCACTAAGCGGATTTGGACGGAATTTGGTACTCAGATAGTTAGCATTTAGGATAGCATTTTCGATTTGTAATAGTCTAGTGTTAAATAGTTATGTATGGGATGAAACTTTTTTTATTATTTCAACAACAGCATATTCGATGAAAGAGAGACGATGACATTATTTGTAACTACATAAATAAGTTGTTTTTATACCCAGCCGTGAAAGTCCCACTAGTGGGCAAAAGCCTCCCTACTTTTCATCCTGGTGCTTTTTATGGGTTACCAGTGTGCCACATCTTTTATAGTAATAAGGTTCTTGTACCATAATGTTACTCACCATACTTCTCCGAAACGGCTTGACTGATTTTTATAGAATTTTGTATGCGTATTTGGTAGGTCTTAGAATCTGCTCTCTACTTTTCATACCCCTAAGTCAGTCCCTATTTTTTATTTCGTATGTAATGTTTTTCATACACGAGAAATTTCAACAAGGTTTTCCTCTAGTTAACTATGAAAGTACTTCTAATTAATGTACGGAATTCCGAGAGAACTGTAACTAAATACTCTTGGTACTGTATGGCGTACTGTCGCACTCAACATCCAGTTTTAAATTCGCAGCGTTATATAAATTTTTGACACCGAATCTGTGCTCTCCACAATATCGGCCACCCTGTACCACGAAACATAAATGGTTCTTATCACCGTATTCATTTCAATCGAAACCGGTCGACGGCTGCGTGTTGTCGCTGGTTAGTGGGATATCGTGGTGGGAGGGTAGCTGTTTTTCTGATGCGATCAGAAACCGGTTGACCATCGGCGTAATGACGAGCGCACGGCCGTGGTCGAACAACTAACAGAATCGGTGTAGGTAAATATCGAATGACTACCTACTTTGTATTATTAGAAATAGTTTTATTGAGGCAAAAGAAATTTATATTTGCTGGTTTCTTGGTTCCTGAGAAATAATTAAACGGAGTTTTGCCAATACTTGCTGAGTGTACTCGAGCGGATTTAAAGCGTTTTCTTATTGAAAACATGATTAAGAATTAATTTTAACAGCCGCAATACCTGGATGTTTTTTACGCTTACATTACTCGTCCTCAAGATAAAGTCTTTGGACTTACTGCTGACAGTATCGAGTTCTGTTTCAATTGATTTGGATTAGATTTAATAGTCTTCGACGAATTCGACACTAGCGCTAATATTCAATACCTTCAAGAACAAATTGAGGTTCGAATCAGATTCTAATCAAAATGAAGGACTGAACGAAACCATTTTGGGATTAGCCTGAAATTTGGTCATAGGCGCCATCACAGAACAAATATAGGTCGCCATCATCATCTCCCATCTCTTGAAAATTTCTACGGTCATGTGCCAGCCTCATTCAGATTCGACCCGAGACCTTTACCATATCATCGATCCATCTTGCTCCCGGACGACCGACGCTTCTTTTGCCTTGTCTTAGCCACCATTTTGTCACAGTCCTAGCTTAGTTCACCTGCCGTCACTTCGTCTGGCCAAGTGGCCTGCAGCTCCACTTCAACCTCGTTATTGTGGCACCGAAATCTGGTCTTATAAACTGCATCATCATACCAGGATTAAGTATCTGACAAATTCAGAGTGTAATTAGAACAACATCGTAAAAAGATCGATATTGAAGCAATACTTTTGGAACCATATGTTAGAAATAAGAGTCTATACTTTAGATAATACAGATTCTTATAATACCTAGGACTTAATCCAGAGACTGTTGACTCTCTCAGACATCTTTGAATGGCAAATGGTTCAGTGGGTCCGACTTTGGTTTTTAGGAGTAGCGTTACTGGTTTAACACACTTTGAAATTAAATATACATATTTGTACCGGATGAAAACTTTTTTTCTTACTGGTGGTTGTGTAAGGAAGAGTTAGAATTATTCAGCTAGTCTGATGACGTCACAGGTGTTTAAAGGAATATTTGCTAATACTAAAGGTATATATATGAAGTGAGTTCCTTTGATATATATTATGTCAGAGTTAAAGCTTTAATACAAGTGGACATCCACTATGAACTTTAAAAGCGAAATATGTTACAAACAAGGAAGTGAGATGGTGCTATGTGCAGTGTAGTGCGCTATCCCTCTCCCTCTAAGGCACTAGTAATGCTTTAAAAGTTCATGGTACATGCTGGTCTTTACATCTTAAGTATTTATACCTATATTACGGTAGAATTCTTTGAAAACGAGGATTTAACTTGAATTAGAAGCACATCTCGACATGTCTTTGCTAGATTATGTCAAGCTTTTAGAAGCAATCTAGTACTAAAATAATACAAATATTGATGCTTTTAAATTAAAGAACTCCTCAGCGTAAAGGCCTAGTTTCATTAGGTTATTTCTATTATTATTTTAGCTGTTTGTGTGTACACCAAATACAAGAAAAAAAACATAAAAATAAAAGAAAAGATGCACAAGGATGCTGCTTATTTCTCTTTTGATATGCCGTTGATTTGTTTAATAAATAAAAGAGATAAATAGCTCTCTTATATTTTCAAAACGCAAGTGACTTAAGGTGAAATATATTGTAGAAAAAGTAAAGACGATGTTTGGAACGTTATACATATTGTATTTTTTTATTTTAGGTACATAAACAGTCTAAGTTATAGTAAGTAAGTGTTCTTATAATATGCTACGTTTTGAGTAAAGTAACCTTCTATTTCGTCATCGATTACAAGCATGTCTTGTTCAATCCGCCCCCGCGTACATACATTTATATTTCATGATGCTGCCACACTGCTGTAGTATGATATTACATTAAATAAATCTATATAAATAAGGTATCCAATAGTGGTTCTCTTTCCAAAGGATTATAATTAAAAAAAACACAATAATTGTAATTAGGTAGCTTTGATTGATCTCCTAAAGACATAATTTCCCGAGAAAAGAATTTTAGGGACAAACCATCCAGTATTAGAATTCAATCTATGTACTTACCTTCCATGCAATACCATGTGAGTATATAATATTTGTATCTTTAACAAAGAATATAAGAATTCCAAGTTTCTATAGAGTGTAAAACCATCAAGGTCGTATAGATTTTAATAAATCAAGTGAAAAGTAAGAGACTGTTTTACTTTTAATTAAAATTATAATGTTGGCTGTTACGTCAACATAATAAACGTCAGTGAAAAGAGCGGGAAAGTTCCCCAGCGGCGGCCATATTGGATGTGAATTGCGTTCCATTGTGCGCAGCGCTCGGCCGGCGGCTGGCCACGTGCAGAGCACATCTGCCGCGCGGGTGACACGGCACCCTCCTGCCTACATCCCAACCATTGCTCACTCGACCAACTTATTCACTCTATAATTTATCGAAAATAATATGCAGACCATAGACAAAACATTAAAACTTCTGCTAGTAAGATTAAAGTGGTCCCTTGTTCCTTTGTTCTCAGTCGTAATTGTACCTATTCCAAAAGTACTTGCTTTAAAATCTTCGATATTAGTTTTTCTTGAACTTATTTAGTTAGTATAATGATTAAGAATCTTGTTCCTTATTAACATTAAATCATACACTACCTATAAACTTTACAATTAATTCCGAAATAAAATTAACACGAGAAGAACAACAAAACCGTTGTAATAAAACCGATATTAGTGCGGTAGCAGTGTGCGCGCATGCGCGGGCCGAGGGTCGCTCCAGGCCTCCCCTTCCTATTACGCACTCTATTTAGGGGCTGCTACAAAGAACAACTCCGGCCTATCTATTTGGTCTCACTCCGGAATATTGTCATAGACAAAGTTATTGGATTCTGAACTTTTCTGTTGTGCTTTACACCATGATGAATACAGCTTAGCAGGAACAAATATAAAACTGGATAATTTGAAAACAATGACTTGAAGTTTTTGAGTTGTTTATTTGAGTGTCACTTTATGTTTATTTTGGTAGTACTTACCTATCTGCTTACGGATTTGGGGTTACATACCGCTGTAAGTTGTTAGTTAAATATGCATATGACTAGGCAGTATATATACGTAAACTTTAGTAACATACAAAAAGACAAAGCACAGTTGAGCAGTTCTATCAAAATCATTGAGAACAAACCAAATGTCATAGGTAAGATGTTTAATTTGTTTCGTATCAATAATGATTTGGGTAGCCGAAGTCGGGCGGAAGCGGGCAGTCCGGGGCCGGTGCCGTTCCGATGGCGATCCGGCGGCGGCCGGCGCACAGCGGCTGCGGAAGCGGCGGCCTCCGGTCCGGGGAGCCCTCAGAAAGGTCACAGGCCATTGCTGATGGACCAAATCTTAAATTAAATACGAAAGCTTGACGCAACACTGACTTTCTGGATAGTGAAAGAGCCTTTTTGGGTTGAATGTGGAAGCTTAGAGATCAATATTCTAAAGTATTCAGTTCAGTTAATTTTCGTTTATTACATAATGGGTGGGAGACTAATTAAACGACTCCGGTCTGTTACTAGGATAATAAAATTCGAATGTACTGAACTGACAAACCGATGTCACGTCACTTTAAAAAGCGGAATATCATAATAATGAACAATTGATAAATAATATAAAAACACTTTAAAAACATTGGAATATCAATCCCATACATATAGTTTTCTTTTTGAAACTACGCTAGACATTATCTAGGATTTTTGAAGTTTCTTGCCAGTTCTTTTCGATAAGAATTACATTTTATTTCTTCACATACACCAACGGCTATTATTGTAACGTTTTAAAAGTGCCTTAAAAACCAACTTCATATAAAAATCTTTGATTATGATTTTGATCTAGACCCTAATGACCTAATTAGTATTTTTTACCTGAATTATATATTCTATATCGTAGATACAGTATTAATCGATAGGTCTTCGCGATGCGGGGTTAGAACCCGTTACGCTTCTGATAGAAAACAACAACTGCTCCGCTCTAGAACTGTAAACGTTGAAGTTTGTTTGATTTTGAACCCTAATCCGAGGTACTTAAAGTTTATTGTGTTTTTGCCGTGTTCTAAAGGTCACACTAAGTGTTTGTATCTCACATAAATCAACGTGTCTGAAAAAGTCTTGCGATTGTGTACATGTAATGTTTGGAATTGCATGAATTAGATGTAATCTTTTAAATATTCCCGAAATTTAATACTTTATTATTATTAGTAGGTAGTTTAATATTAGACAGATAAATTACTTATAATTAATGCAAATTAAAATATATTAATATTTCTAACATTGAGTTTCATAGTCAAAAGCTTTTCACCAGTTCTCGGTTTTAAGGATCTGAAGGTGGATTATTTATCAAACAACACAAGACCCCTGAATTTTCGAAAATAAACCATACCTCTTACAGTATAAAGTTCAATATTTAATACTCTATTGGAGGACGGTTAAGACTCTTTGGAGGTGTGAGGGTTGGCTGTAGACTGTATCGAACGATTTTGGGGTACATTTTGGTTCGCCAGTGTTTGTGGAGATACAGAATGTGATCTATGAACACCTTGAAGGGAAAAGGTTGCTCATATGTGAGTGGTGGGGTTCATACATGTCTTTCATGCCCCATGCAATGTAAGAAAACCTCTTTGCAAGACCTGTTTGATGGGTTCATGCGGTAGGCTTTCATAATAAAGGTTTTCAGGATTCCCAGCCTAAAGGGTAAAATCGGAACCCTATCACTAAAATGCCACTCTTTTTCAGATTCCAATACTTGGAGTCCAGGTTTCCTCACAATGTTTGCTTTCGCCTATCGATAGTAGTGTTTTATAATAATGAATAAAGTACATACATAATTATAACTTTGAAAAAGGCACATTGGTACTTGGGACTACCCATACTGGGATCGAACCTGCACCCAATGCTTACAAATCCACGCATTCCTATAGAAAAATTACAAACAGAATCACTGTTGATATTTTCAGTGATTTTAAAATTAAATTGTATGAGTAATATGGATGACTTTTAAAAATCATATTAAATTATATCTTACACTTAAAATTTCAATATCAAACGATGATACCCTAATCACAAACCGCCAGATAAACAATGTTCTAATAAATAGCTGAATCATATTTTATTAATTCATAGCTTGGACTTTAATCTGCAAATAATATGTTATACAGTCTATACAGATACAAAACTTACCTTTAAGAGTTGCTTAAATATATAATCTGTTGTTCCTTTACACTTTAAAGTATTAGAGGTGGCATTAAAAGTTCAAGTGACATCCTATATTTAACAATGTCGTGTGTGTTGTCGAACACCTAAACGGCTTGACTGATTTTTATGAAGTTTTATACAAGGATATCTTTTGTGATCTTTTGGGACCTAATAATGTGCATGGAAAAATATTTGCCGGGACAGTTGTAAGATAGAAGATATCTTTAAGCCTACTAATTTAAAGATATTAAAAGGCGTTGTTAGAATGAATATACCTAATGGTTTTGTATACCCTTTAATTGTGATTTGGTGAAAAACTTCATGGACTTTCTTCATCCTGGGGAAGACGAAAGTTTTAGCTGGACTCTTACCGGCTAAAACCATCGGAATGTTTCCCTGTTTCCTTGATGCCGGGACCAAGCAGAAACGCTTTTGCAGACCCCGTCAGGGGTTCCGCTTTTAAAGGTAACTGCGTCATTGGTGTGAGTGGTAGGTATGAGTTTTCCACCATCGTCGTTGTGTGACTATTACATCAGACTTCCCAAAACTGCTGACCGAGGCTAATCAGGGTGACTAGAGGAGGACATTAGGGACTTCTTCTGCCCCTTACTCGTCGGGATCGCTATGTATGTCCCGTATAATTTAACAACGATTACATCACTAGAAATCTGCTAAAAATGACCAATTACAATAAATATATCTACAATGGCGCTCTGATAAGAAGCCCCGTTTCGGGATTCCTTTTACAATTTGTCACCTGTCAAATTATATAAGTAGACCAATTAGCGAAATAGATAGCTTATTATAATTGCACAATATTTTGCAATCCATATTGTCATGGTCAGATAAGCCCTAATCTAAATTCAGTCATGGTGGGTTTTGCTTGTAAAATGGTAAGTTTTGCGGTAAATGTAGGTTTTTTCTTGTAGTAAATGTAACAACTGAAAATAGTAAGCTGAAATGAAATGAAATTGTTTATTATCTATGCAGCTATCAGCTTATGGAAATTTGGCATATCCGAATGTATTTTTGAGAATCCTCTACATCTTTTTTATGAATTTTGCGTTTATTTTCTGGCATGAATGTTCTATTAAAATATATCTTGAATTATGCAGTTTAAACACCTGTACAAAAAGTTTAAACCCAGTAATCAGATATCTACAGGTATTATCATTATAATAGAGCAGTATACAATATAATAGTTATTTGTTGTTTAACCTATAAATATCAATTAAATACACAATACCTATATAATAAATGACATAAAGAAACAAATATTATTCAGCTTTCCTCTCGTAACGAGCTCATTTCTCAGAATTCAGAATACTACAAGTAAATGTAAAGCATTGATACCAAGTTGCAGCAACAGAGCCACCAACACTCATAGAAAGAGTACTACAGTGAAGAGCGAGATAGCACTACACTTCGTATAGCGCTGTCCCGATTCCACAACGGTAACAGTATTGTCTCAAGACGTGGTTGTATCTCGCCAGGTTGTCTTAGGTTACATTGTAGTATTTTCTTGTACAATTAAAAGCATACAGAATTGTTTTGGACTATTATTCAATTTTGCATTCGAAATATATAAAATAACCCAATTATTGGAGTGTATTGATGATTTGAAGAAGCAAGTCCTGCTCTTACTGTTTTCAGCGAAACATGCCCATTTACCAATTTCTGTCTGAGTCTAAAATCCTCAGTCATTTTATTATGGCATTGCCTGACTTGCAAGAGCTGGATGCGAGCAGTCGAAGATAGATCTCGATAGCGTGCAATTGGGGAGGCCTATGTCCAGCAATGGACGAATATGGACCGATGATGATGATGATGATTACCTCCAGTAAAAATGACATTGGAATAAAAAGGAGTACACATGACTGTTGGAACAAGCAAACAAAAATAGCTGAATTTGCAACCATCAGAAGTAGGTACAACTCAAACGAAACATTAATAGTTATATAACAAAAGAAATACAAACTAATCCAGTTTAACCTATTGCTGACCTAATTTTTAAACTAAAATATTCAAATGGTTCAATCTTGTCATCAGATATTTGTGATTTCCCATCAATATTGGATTCAAAGTTATTTTTTAATTGCAGTAATTATTTCTCGTACCACATTATTCGTCGCTGTACAGAGTGGTATATTGGCGTCCCAGATGCATATCAAATGCAATCGGGTTGCGACATTGACCTTGCTTTCGTAGATTAGATGATTGTTACACAAATAGGCGAAATTCGACGTTCTGAATACCATGCATTTTAAGGTTTATGAAAATTTTATATAGCTGTCCCCCAGTTTACATATAACGAGTATACAAGACAGCCAAAGTCTTCCGATACTCGATGCCTTTAATCAAGAAAAATGCTTGACTATGCTCGAACTTCTTTCAGTTGGTATGATGGTAGTCTTAAATCCAGGTCCCCAATTACAATATTTTCAATAGCCGATGAATGCTATTGGAATAAATTTGACAGTATTTTTATTTTTTTAAGAATTTTGCTAACACAATATTTGGAAATTCATTTTTTTAACCGTGAGTGTTCCGCCCCGTACTGAATTGTGTTGGAAAATGCTTGGGAGAATACGAATAGTGTCATTTTAATCCTGTCATCTGTCATCATCCACTGTAAATAGTGGAATTGGAGCCCTGAAAGCCAAGTCAACTTACAAATCTCCAAAGAAGCAATTGTCATTGGTATTTCGGTTCACTTTTGATGGAAGAACAGTTAGAGGCTTATAAGCTACTGTGGCATGGTACCTCGGGGACGCATGCTGACACAGTTTGGCTCTGCTCATTGTGCGAGAGAATAAGAGCGTGAAGTTTAAATTTCAATCATTACGCCGAAATTATTGATGTCAGGTAAAACACGGCGACATGGGTGAACATTTGTTCTAGAAAATTAAATTATTAGTTTTTATGGGACAAATATATTTTGATCTGAAACTTACCAAAAAAGGAGGTATCTCTGATGTTATTATTGGTGGCTTGCTGTTGCTCGCAGCTTCAGACGCCTGGATATCGGCTAAACGTTACATTTCCCTCTTGTAATGGATTCGGATAAAAGTCTGTGTTAAATAAAAGGTTCAACTACCTCTATACCCAATTTAATCCAGCTGAATTAAGTCCAGCCTTTTGGGCATGAAGAGGCAACAAACATACAACAATTTAATAGCGATGAATTCTAGTCCAAGAACGTTCGATGTGATCTCTAAAAGTTCTGAAAATATTAAGCAGATGTCATAAAATTCGTAAAGCTTTTCACTTTTCTATAGAAATCCTTCTTATTAAATCTTGCCAATAATAGTAATGTATAAAAATTTAAACGGTACCAAAGAGTTTTAATAAGAACCACTACAATACCACGACTAATATAGTATAAAACCTCTTTTGAATATAAAAAAAAAAAACAATAAAGAAATACACAGGAATACAACATAAACCTTTAACATGTTTATCTGGATGTTGAGCCATTGTTGTTCTAATTATCTGCATCATCAAAACCAAAATACTCAATAGATTTCCTACTCCTATACATTGTAACTTACTTAACTAACGTATTCCTTAATATTTAAAAATCATTACAAAGTTATCATTTATCCGCCATTTATATTTGAACCGAGCAGATATTGTCTCGGCCCACCATGAGTATTGATTTTCTTACCGACTTCCAAAAATAGGGTGGTTGTTGGAAAGCAGTCGGATTCATTTTAAGTTATTTTGTTTAACGGGTTTCTTATTTATATAAGTCTGAATGTTTCATTGAGTGATGTATTTTTTGTGCTAGTAAGTTTTTAATATTGCGGCATTCCTTTTTTTCAAATACACTTTTTTCAGGCTCTGTACTCAAAAGGGTGAAAGCGAAACCTTCTTACCTGTCTGTTATACCCTCTGTCAACTGAGGTATCTCAGGAACTGGTAAAACTTAATAGGTGATGGATTTTTGATAATAACGAATACTTAAAGTTAAGATCGAGGTAAAGCAAAAATTGTTACTGTCATATCTTTTTTAGGTAACAAATTAATTTATTTGATGGTTTTTTTTGCCTATTTACTTGGAGCCCTGAGCCTCGAGACTGGGACTCGAATAAATACAAATCGTAAAAAACTATTCATATAAAAATGCCTTTATTTGTCAGGTACATTAATCCAAAAATGGGCAGAACTTTTCTTTTTTAAATCGTCCCGTATATCAATTTTAAATTTTATTTTAACAATTTCAGGGATCTTGTCACCTTATCCTATTTACTATCGTATGATATCACCATTTCATAAGCAACATGCTTTGTAGTAGATACATAACATAATATACATTTAATTATTTAGTTAATTACGTTATTGATAGATTATCTAATTGAATACCCATTCCAACTAATGATTACATCTTATAAGTACGGTCAGCGATGCAAGTTAACTCAATCAGATTTATAAAACACTAGCTGTTGCCCGCAACTTCGTCCACGTGGTTAGAAGATATAAGTTATGAGTTTTTTTGTATCGGTTTAGTTTTTAGAGTCCAAACTTTTGTTCGTATTTGTAAGATATTTTTATTTTGTAATTTTATACATGTTTTGCCTTTTTTCCCACATTTTCCATTGTATCTTCGCTCCTATTAATCGCAGCGTGATGACTATATAGCCTAAAACCTTCCTCGATGAATGGTCTATTCAACACAAAAAGATTTTTTCAAATTGAACCAGTAGTTCCTGGGATTAGCGCTTACAAACAAACAAACTCTTCAGCTTTATATTAGTATAGATATAGATCAGAATTCAATCACATGTTTGTAATTAACTACGGAAATTGCGTTATCACAAATATTTAGTGCTGTTATATCTATAAAAGACAATTTTTAATTTAAAGCTTATCGTTCAGATTGTGTTTATCAACTTTTGTTGACTGTACCTACTTTTTATTGTTTAAGGGTAAAATCGGGACCCTATTACTAAGATGCTTCTGTCGGTCTATAGGTGCGTCCATTTACCATCAGGCTCTTTCTCATGAACCATGAAATTTTCAGAGAAGATGTGTTTTTGTTACCGCAATAACAAAAAACAATGAAATATCGACTTAAGTAGTCTTTATGTTTTGAAAGTATAGAAAACCTAATTCAAACAAGATTGTTTCTTTGAATACTTTCTAATAGAAAAATGCGCTTTTGTTTTACGTGAAAATTGGCTAGCTTTTAAGGAATTATTTTGCAACTCCGTTAAATTTGTCAATCTTTGAGGTCACTTCGCGAAAAGCTCACAAAACCCACTTAGCTACTGGGTTTGAACTTGCAACCTTATGCATGTAAATCCGGTCAAGTAAATAAGTAAGTTCGCGGATTAGCTAAGGCTTTCAGTTGACCTTGACAGCCGACTAGACCGAAGCTAATAAATCTAGAGACTGTTAGCATAACAGATACGCCCTGTAGTCCGGTGAAGCAAGCAGACTGTGCTTAAGATTAATATGATATATTATTAGACATATAAACTGTGATTTTATAATTGATTATAAATATTTTAGATCTATAAACTTCTCTATTTTATTAGACACGTATTTTTTCATTTTTCAGAAAACTAGAATTGACAAAGTTTAACTGCTTTAAAGTTTAGGAGAGGGGGCTTGTGACGTCACGATATGCTAAAATTTATACTCAATCGTGACGTCACGCGTAAGTTTCATTCACTGTAATTTGGACAATTTATGTTTGCGGGACAAATTAAAAAATACGTATCGTATCCATTATTATACAAAAAACTACAAGAAGGACACTACAAAAAAATCCCTATTATATTTCATGCAAACAAATAATCTATCCTATTCTATTGACGTCTCTATCGCCAATAAGAATAAGAATAATTTGTTGTAACAAAAATTCGCTATTCATAAAAGCATCTAAGAAAGTTATTGCAAACTGTTCTTAATTTCGCAAAATAGCGCGTGGTTTTAATCAAGGTAGATTAAAAAAAAAGAACCGATAAAGAGTATAATAAAAATGAAAACAATTATAGCTATATTTGAGATTTTACCTGGACTTTACCATATAGTGACTTATTCAGAGTTATTCAGCCCATTTAAGAAGAAAGGACGAATATCCAAGAATAAAAAACAATCCCACAATCAATCCGTATATTCTTCTAATATATAAAATTCCCGTGTCACGATGTTAGTTACCGTACTCCTCCGAAACGGTACGACCGATTCTTATGAAATTTTGTATACATATTGGGTAGGTCTGAGAATAGAACAACATCTATTTTTCATACCCCTAAGTGTTAAGGGTTGCCCACACTAAAAAAATAAATTTTCTTTTTTGGACTAAATTGTTTGTTTTTATTTTTTTTATAATGTGGCATTCAAAATACACACAACTAGGAAAAAAAAAAATTCGGCAAAACAACGTTTGCTGGGTCAGCTAGTAGTATGACATAATATGTATATGTAAACAAATTAATGAATGAAATATACATGGATATACATACATAGGTGGCGGTTGGGTTGCCCTGCGCGATGGCGGGCATGGCGGCAGACGGGGCTAATCACTCCAGACAGTATTAGTAGGTATAACCCACCCTGTCTACTTATAACAACATACACTGCCTAACATCACTACGTATCTATATATATATATATATATATAGAAAATCAGAGTATCTGTTTTTAATATTGAATTAAGCGTTTTGTGGTACAAGCATGCATCGAAATATTTTTTTTATATAATTTTGTACCTCTTGACCGGACAATCTCTAGAAAACTAGAAAATCGGCCAAGTGCGAGTCGGACTCGCGATACTAAGGGTTCTGTACAACTTAGGCAAAAAAAAACAAATTGATGGCTAACCAATAATATTTAGTTTACTCACAATTTATCATCATACAAATTTATGACGGTAAGAACGTTGCTTTTACTAGGTTGGTCTAGTGATTAGTCACCCTGACTGTTATACGAGGATTAGGGTTCGATTCCCACCCAGGACAAATGTTTGTATGAGGAGCACGATCATTTGTTCTGTGTATAATACAAGCTATGCTTAATTTGACACTAGATGGCGTTTTGTGAAAGATTTGAAACATTATTATATTATTTTATTTAGAATGACTTGTTGCGGCCACACAAAATAAATTATCTGTAATAATGCAACTGTCTAATCAATTTATAAAATACAGCCTGGATAGAAGAACGAGGTATCTCAGCGATCCGTAATAAACTTAATACATATAGCTATGGTCATGTTGGTACTGCCCATGTATATTGAACATACAGTCAGCTCTCCGAAGTCCATGACTCATGAAGGAAAACGTAAAGTAGGTAGCACAAACACTTAGTCATACGCAAAACTATCTAGATATAACATCTAATTTGAACTCTATGCCTTAAACAATAAGAGCTATTTGATTTTGATATAAATTGTTCTTGCACGCATGTACGGTTACTGATTTTGGTATAGGATGTAACTTTGATAGAAAAGAGTATTTTTAATCTATTGATAGCTACTAGATAAATATTAACAAAATAAAGGCAATTCTCTGCACACTTGTACATGTTTTTTTGTGTTATGTTGTGATTTTTTCATATTGTGTGTTCTTATATAAATTTCTGAATAAAGAAAGCGATTTAAATAATATACTGGTTATATTTTTTTGGGGGTACGAATACGGTTTTTTTTTCTTGTCTTGTCATCAATGTTTCTTTGAAATATATTGTTATCAACAATTAAAAGTCTAATTTATCAAACACATTGCTCACGGAGATGTCGGTACGAGCTTTTCTTCAACAGTAACAACCAGTCAAATGAGAGTTGGATTTGCGACATGAATGGTTCCGTACAAAAAAAGAAAACATTTTGATAAACTTATTTTTAGTGGCGATTTTTATAAGTTTTTATTGCAGAAACGGAAATAAATCTTCATTTGAAAAAAATTGCCGTCTTGTGTAATGTAAATGTCAAAGATCAGTGTGTAATGTAAATGTCAGTCTGGTGACGGACGGACGGACAGATAGCGTAGCTTCAGTAATAAGGTCTAATTTTACCTTTGGATCTGAAAAACCGAAAAGTATAGTACTAAACCTGTTATTATTTATAGAGACAGCTAAAATATCACTTAAGCTACATATTAGTATCGACATTTAACTATGAGCTTTGAACATGTTCCACTACCTTGGTTTTAAACTGCATTTCTCGAAGATTGCCTAGTCTGTATGTTATGCCATCTCACTGCAGATACTCCTAAGTGATGCGGTAAAATAAACAAAGACACCTCGGTGAAGCAGAGCTGTATCAAAGCCTTGCTTGTGAGTAAACAAAGGTGTAAGTAAATAAATACGAGCATACCGAAGTATTCAAAATTCTGGACATTTCTGTCCCCTCTTCTAAAGGAATATACTGAATCTTTTAATTTTTAAATAGTTTTATTTATTTATTCCTATCTCATTTATTAAAAAGAAATTGTAAAATATTCTTTCTCACTGTCCCGAAATGCTAAATTAAAATTCGTTTTTGTAATAAGTACTCACTGATATATATATATATATATATATTTTTTTTATTAGGAATGAATATCGTTATGATATTATTTATTATACTAAGTCAAAATCAAAGGATTATTAAATCGGATAGGTATTCTTAAAAAGGATCTACTAGCGACTCCACCTCGTCAGGTCATGATGAAGGACTCCAGTTGAGTTCGAAACTAGTCGGGCAATCCCTATAAATACGCGTGAGTAAACCGTTTGAAAATTTTTGAAACACTAATCTCAATTAATTTACCTGCAACACTAACACAAAGATCAATTGAATATATGGAAGATTAATTTAAAAAGATTAGAAATTTGTCATCGTAACTCGAAATCTTAAACAAAATTGTAACGCTAGTTTCAAAATATAACAATAATCTCTAATCTGGTTAAATTAAATTCCTTTAACGAAAGCACAAATAAAACAATTTGACAGGTAACGTTCGGAATCTCTACCGGATGAAATTTTTTGTAGGAAATTATAATTGTTTTTAAAATAGTATAAATAATAATATTTCCGTTTCGCTGAATCTGTGTAGTGTCAGTTGTTTTTAATTGAAACCTGGCAATACTGAACCCGATTCCCGGAATAAATGTTGTATCGTAGACATTCACTTGTTACGCGGATTATAGGAGTGAAATAAAATAAGCACTGCTTGTATTTTATGAATAGAGAAATATAGCATAAATGGAAAATTGTATATTTTTTTCATGATAGTGTTTGTTGACAAATCCATGGCTTGAAAGTAGTTGAAAGGTATTTTTTACTGTTACGCAAATAGTGATGTATTATAATTCAATTAAGTTTGTTATGTATTAAAGGAGAGTTATGAGCGAGTGTTCTTAAACTAAAAAGTTTAATCAGTGTGCAAGGGAGGAAGAATAGTCAAGTGGAAAGTCGAATGAAAGCGCACTTAAATATATATTTTTTATATATTAAATGTTTAATATATAATAAATATATTTTTACAGGAATGAAATCAACACCATTTCTTTAAATAAAAAACAACATAGTCTACATTGTTTCTGTGTATACAAATCTTGTGTAGGCTACAACCTATTTTAATCAGTCTTGATTCGTTACCGAGATAATTAGAAGTTAGATAACTCCATTCGTTACATGATCAATACTTATTTGATGTAAAGAGCTTTCGTTCGAATAATGTGTACATACGGGGTAAAATATTGAGTAGGAGTTAATTAATAAAGAGCTGTAGCTTCGGTGTTAAGCTTGTGGTGAACATTCAGATGTCAAAAAGCAAGATGGCGGATTCCATAAGAAATTCAGACGAGCCAAATGAGTAAATGATACATAATGTTTCGCCTACACTGAATTTTGTAATTGGATGTACATTATTTGCTAATTTTATACGTGTAGGAAAATGTATCTGTCGGTTTTAAATTAAAAAAATTAAAGTTATAGTACCAGATAATTGTTTAAAAGAGTATCCACCTTTTCATGCAGTCGGGTGAAAACTAAACGACATTTTTAACTTCTTGCTGTCGCATAGGAGACGTAGTTGCTGGATAACGCTGGCATGGGAGCAAATAAGAAAACAAAACATTTATTAAGATCATTTTTATACTTAACAGGTCTGAGTAGGAAAAAAAAACAATTTCGTTTAAAATTTGGAAAAAAAATGCTTGAAAGAGGAACATACATCTGTACATACATACTTTCGTGTTAATAATATTAGTAAGATACCCACAAGTAAAACATAATTAATCCCAATCCAATATCCTTAATTTCCCAAATAGCAGTCCTATACTGCGCCGGCATCGCGGAAATAGCCGTGATGTTCTATTCTGGTTTGTCTGCGGCTTCATTCTACTTACAGTTGGTCCCATCACTCTATCTTCGAAAATACGCAATAATAGCTCCGCAACATCCATAAAACACGTTTACTAAACATTTTCCGATGCTTCCCAGTTCCCAGGTCCGATTGGGCTGTGATGAGCACAGAATTATCATCAAATTTCAATAGCGCAGTGTTTTCCACGGCTGTTCTCGGACTAGGAAATTGTATTAATCCGTCGATAAACTAGGGCACACAAAATGGCGCTCGATGCTATCTCGAAATAGATGAGAGCTTTTTCAGTTTGTCTTATTTATTTTATATTAGGCAGTTGTTTCTGCGTCTTTCTTAATTCTCACGGAACTAATGTTAACAGAGTTATGCAGTGTTGTGAAAAGTAATGAAGATGTTTATTTGATTTTATTTTGTTAAAATTAAAGACAGTAACGTTTCCGTTGTTTGTTTGATATTGGACTAATTTGACGGGGAATCTCGGCGTTTTCTAGACAGAGACGGTTCAGGGATGGAGAAGGAATGTTTTAAAGTTTCATTTACCGGGACGCTTGGATGACACTAATATAACATTCTTTACAACATCACTAATTAATGTTAGATTAATTTTCCAAGGGTGTTTATGTTTTGCGATAGTTATTTAAAAACAGGACATTCATGTTTGTATTGTTATAAACAGTGCAGCATAGCATCCCATTGTTTTATAAGCCACACAACCAATTAAAATAGATTGATGCCTCGAGCATTGCCGCCGTTTTGTCGTCATTAACATTATAGATTTTGGAAACCTACATTTGGTTCACTAGTATCGGGAAGCGGTGACACAAAGCCTTTATTAGAAGGTGATAAGGTTGAAAATTAATAAGTAGGGGAAGGTGGGGTAAGACGGGGACCTTAAGGTATTTCATAAATAAAACCCATCTTTTTTAATTGCACAACGTAGGAACTTTTATTAATTAAATAATCAGTCTTTCTTCTTTTAATAACAATCAGTCAAAACAAAAAAAAAATAAGTTCTTCTCATAAAAATATAAACTTTTAAAAAATAACTGAATCACCCCATCTTACCCCACCTATAGGGTAAGATGGGGTATACCCCTGGGGTAAGATGGGGTATAGACTATTTAAGCGCCGTCATCTTCACAAACCGGGCAGATATGTTCAGCTTCGTCATCGCTGTCTTCCACTCCTGCACAGACACAATGCGCTCACTTGCCTCAAGTACGATAAGTGATACAAGTATGATAATCGGAATACAAGCCGCGACAGTATAGACATTCTGTATCTTCTTCTTCTGTGCCTTTTCGCTTTTTCGGTTTTTCAAGTTCTCTTTATTGTTATTTTTGTCATTTACTTTTTGTTTGTTACATGTGGTTTTAGTTTCTACCTATTTTAGTTTTCCTCTCATTCTTTTTTATATAGAAAAGCAGTAATAATAGCTGCTTTTCCCCTTCTTCGAACTTGTCTTGGTCTTTTTTCGGCGAATCGCGAATAAGGCATTAACTTTTTCGGGCTAACCAGATGGAATGCATCATTATCTATATAATCATTTACTGTTGCCTGCTTGAGACATGAGGTTGAAGCAGTTGGTGGAGGTGGAGAGTTTGCTAAATGATTTACGGCGGTGTAGCCATTTAAGCATCAGGAAATGACAACATTACTGTTTTTGGAACTGTACTATAAAAAAATAGTTAATGTTGAATGCAATCTCAATACAAACTGAATAACAACTCAGCGGATAAGATCGGGTACCTACCCCGTCTTGCCCCACATAAGTGTCCCATCTTTCCCAAACTGGACTTAAAAGTTGTATTGAATTTTTAGAGGTTATAAATCAAAAGAAACCGGCATGAATTAATGAGTTTACAATAGTAAAATAAATACAAATTAACAAAAAAAATATGTCACACATTATGTTTATCATACATTATAACAGTCATGCACTTTATATGCTTCAATAATTAGATAAAACCACTTCAAATTTTAAAAATGTACTTACCATGAAGAATCGTGCGCTCCTTCGAACAAACTTTTTGCGACTCTAACAAGTACTGATAAATACGACTAGATGGCGTCAAAATAACTTTTCAATTAATACTGTATTATATATTTTTGGAGGGTCCCCATCTTACCTCGCTACCCCGTCTTACCCCACCTTCCCATACTTATAGAAATGAAAGTGGAAAACTGATGTTTTATCTTCGGAGAGCGGCGGTCACGGCGACGCCATCGATCCGAAAACACTCGGGCTCACGTCTAAATAATTCCATCCTTTATGTTTCACTTAACTATTCAACCGATATTTTCAGCTAATTCCCAAAGAAATCCTTTATTACTTTAGAACACGGCGTTCGGGCTTTAAAATTATAAACGACGAACAAAAGAAGATTGAAAATGGCGCAGTGCAAGTTGCATCTAGCTCCAGAAATATCTGAAAAATTACCTTTGTGATGACCACTAAAACAATACGTTTGGTAGAGCGGGACAGAGGAATTTCATGTCTGATGTTGGAAAGAGAGCGAGCATCGAGCGGCTGGCTGTCATTAGTACCGTAGCTAAATCTACCTGTATCAAATTTATGCCAAATTTCGTTTTAAGAGGGGTTTCCACACTTATTGCGACTGCTAAATCCGAATGATATTTAAGTACCCGAAGGAATAGGTTTATGTATAGATATTCCACCTACTTATATACCTATTGTTATTCTTTTTAATTATATTCATTAAAATATAAAAGCATTGTTAGTGTTTTAGTTATTTGTATGAGACAGCTGCTTCCCACTTGGATGCTCAATGTAGTATTGTTTTTATCGTACACACGTCGCAGGTCCTTTGTTTTAACCTACACTTTCTGTGCTCTTTAAATTATCAAAAAAACTGAAAAATGGTCATCATACTTTAACTAACGAATCTGGAGCGATCTCCCACTTTTCCAATCGTAAGTATTACAAATAGGACATCGTTTTGAAATTTGAAAAAATGAAAAGATACTCGAAACTACAATTGCATTCAAAATTTTTATATCCATACTATTTATAAATATATCTTTAATTTTCTTCGGTTTTATAACATGTACTGGTACGTGGTCGTGGTACGAGCATGGCGTGGGCGTGGGGTAAGCTGCTGACGTCACCGTTGTGACGGGTAACACCGAAGGCTCCGTGCGTCACTGTTTTTCTGCAAAGGTTTGTATAGAGGACCTGTTTCTTCATAGTGTGTCGTAATGGAGTACTGGCTACTGTAGAGTATCTTTTTTCTTTGTTTTTTTTATTTGAAATTTTAAGGGAGATTTATGGATTTGAAAGGAGGTTGTGTTCGCCAACAGTTTGGTATCGGTACTAAATAAAACTGGCTAGGTACGAGTTTGACTCGCGACACTAAGGGTCTGTACAAATTGGCTAAAGAGAAGCAAATTCTCACATCTAATTTAGAGTCTGTAGAATTCGTTTGTCATTGCTTACCATATTCTTTATTTTCATTTTTGTTTTTACACTAATACAAATATATCATCAGCGACAATCTCAGCTATATAACTATCACGGTTCATGAGACTTCCTTATGGCTCCCAACACCGTCTTTTGCTTGCTGAAGTGGTAGTTTTGACTTTGTAGTTTTAAACCTATCAACTTTCTACACCAACAAGTGCTGACTGCAACAATTTTGAAAACAGTCTTAATGATAGATCAAAAGCAACCTATAAGGTTTACCATATTACAAAAAGTTAAGAAATTCAGTAAATAAATATGTTTTAAATAATTAAAACCGTGCCCTGTCGACTCGTCTTAAGTCAAACTAAATGCAAAAGAAAACATTGTTTCAAGAAAATTCCATAGTTCAGCAACAAGATGTTCGCAAAAACAAAATCTCCGTTACCATAGCAAAATTTAATAACCGACATAATACAACTCACTGCACCATTGATTTACATTGCTGCTGCAAAATCCTTAACGACCTTGACAAACAGAACAAAACACGCAATGAACGCGATAGTGCTAATAAACTATCAACAATTTCCATTGCGTAGTATTATGTCGTTATCAAATTGATATTCTGATAACATGTTTTTTCATTATATTTAAGTCTTTTGGCGGACATGATATGATTTTAATTACGTCTATTATGTAGCTATTACGTAGTGTTAAAATGTTACGAGTAACTGCAACCTGTTATTAATAGTGAAAAGGTCAACGGTTTCACAATTTTTAATTCCCGTTGAAGTGTAGACTGTACGTCATTTTAGCTGACGTTAGTTTCTTTAAAAGTCAGAAAGTAGTGAATTCGTTTTTTTGGAATTATAATGCAAATAATATACGTTCGTTATTAACTTTAAATTTTAAGGGTTCTGTAAATAAAGGGTAAAAAAAAAACCTGTAACTGTAACTCATGAACCGTGAAAGCTAAGCAGTCGAAATTTTCACAGGTCATAGATTTTGAGATTAGTGATAGGTTAGGTTAGTGATAGATTATTCATACAGTCACTGCAGTTAAATCTTTTAATTACAAATTAATCGCAGTTTAGAAGATCACCAACACGTTATACGAAAATGAGAGATCACATTTTTCTACATACATTATAACGTGGTTAGTTCACCATGATTAGTTATAAGAAGCTTAATAACCTTCTAGGTAATTCCCATCACATAGAGCCTTCGTCCTACGGGTTTTGATATAATATTATAGCAGGGTGACATTTCCTTTACGTCTAAAAGTAATTTCTTAATAATAGCTACTACAATTTTATAAACTCAAATGAGCAAAAAGAGACAGGTGAAATAAATATATTAATATAATCTTTATTAACCATAATTCTGCTGCACGTTATTGGACTCCTAAAATGCTGGCCCGATTTGAATCTTTCTGGTTTCTTTGTGCGCCCTAATTCTTAGTTCCTCAAATCAACCTTGCCAAACGATAAGCAAGTATTTAATATTAAATCCATTAACAATCACATAACAAGGAATTTTGGAAAATTGACTGATTTTAGATTATTGGATGACAACCCGATAAGCCATGACACAACTATACAATGACCGAACTACAATCTACCGCAAAAATACTGAATTAAGCCTACACCGAAGGAAAAGAGTTTATGCTTCAGATCGTGAACAAGCTGATAATCTTTACACGCCTAATCAAAAAACTATCTCAAAAGATTTTCACAGCTGCAAACTTATTAATAGTTTTCTTTTTATTTAGTAGATTTATAACATTTAATTACAATTCACTCATTTAATACATACTTACACAACACAGATTACGGACACTAGTCCGTATAGTTTTGAATAATTTAAAAAAATCTAGCATAAAGCGTGTTTGTCTACAATGAAAGTCAGTAGACTTTTGGCACAACTGTCATTATACAAGGATTTAGGCAGTCTTTTGCCTATATATGGTCTTGTAGGACAGTATATGTTTCACCTAGTATATCTATTTAATCTTAACAGATTCAGGTGGAAACTACTCCATAGAAGTCCCTTTTAGACCCTATAAAGTATAGTTATCTATACTTACGATTCAAAGAGTTAATTTTATAAAAAATACATTTTCATTTTGACGATACGGCATTTCATAAAAAAGAAGATATATATAATTATATTATGTTAATTATGTCAAGTACATATGTACGTATCAACAAAAGCTGTTTTCTTTCACAAATTCAAAATGTTTAAATGCATTTGTGACTAAAACAGTTCTTGGGGCAGGTGGGAATAATGCAGAACCAGTATTTTAGTTGAAAGGCAAAAGTGACGCTTTTTTTATGCCTTTATTCATTGCTTGGAACGTTATTTTTTATATTAATTCAATGTACAAGGATTATTTCTGAAAGGTGTAACGTTATTCGATGTTTTGAAGAGTTTTGTCATATAAACTGTATTGTTTATTAAAAAAAGTAGATAAGTAAGGTTTTTGTGGGACAGTTTTATTGGAGATAAAAAATCTAGAGCGGTTTAAAAAAAACGGTTAGGAATACGTGAATTATAGCTATATTTTTTTTTGCTTAATTTTAATATTGCTGTAGTTTAGGTTAAATGAATTAGCAAGGGTTAAAGATAATCGAATACTTATTTTTATATAGAAATTCAAGGTCATTGACAATTGAAGGAAAACTAGGGCCGGATCTACTGGCCTAGGGGCCATGAGGCAACAAAGGAGTGGGGGACCCTTTGGTTTTTCATTCAGTGAAAAATTTATCGAGCTTTTTTTAGATGCATAGTGTCAATAACGTGAGCTTCTACCGTGGCTCATTTTTTTTTATTTCATAGGAAGTGCTGGGCCCCTAGTCATAGTGGTGGACCCCTGGTCATAGTGGGCCCCTAGACACTGGCCTAAAGTGAGTTATGGATAATACGGCACTGAAGAAAACTGACATTTTTCTTATTAGGGTCAATGTCAACGTTTTTCCTTTTTTATACCCTAAACAAGAGGATTATTATGTGTACAATAATAGATGCAATGTTTTAGCAACTAAATAACTACCGTATATTAACCAAGAACAAATTTACAATAATATTGAGTTGTAAGTTGTAGAGGTCGCTACTGAGCACCAAGCTTTGGTGATTCGTTACTCTAAGTGCACTACTTTCATTTTTAACTCGAATTTTATTTTTCTGTCTCTCGCAAAGAATTTGTCAACCGAGCCGTTCTTAATTATTGAAATACTTTTGTTTTCTTTTACTTTAATGTTTGTAAATATCACACGTGATAATTTTTGTCAGGAATTCGATGAAAGATAAAAAACATGGCGGTTGGCTATGTCACTTGTGTTCTTAATTCTGTTATATGAAAGTTAAGTACATAAATAAATACTTTATAGTCTTGTTTTGTTCTTTAACGAATTTTACAAAATAGTCTAAAGAAAAGTTAGGTACTTATAGATTTATTGTTTTTTTTACGTGGCAGGTTTACTCATATGATAAAAGTATTAGAAAAATTACTTCATATGCAATAATTTTTTTTAGTATTAGATGTTAACACTCAGTACTTTTCCTCCTCTCTCCGATAATTTTATTCTGCTATGCTTTGCCCGATATAGTCCAAAATTGTGTCTATATTACAAACCCGTATCTAATATAAACTGAAAAATGCACATTTTGGAAAATTTTGGAAATTGACTTTAAACTAAAACTGGAAGTGCCACCAAAATTATTCGCTAACTTATACCCGTTATGCTTTATTCACTTCCTTCTATTTATCTATGTTCCATGTCTCCATAATATGTACGTTCGTCATTTACGAAGACTGTCTTCTATAAGACTCGGCTAAGTTTGTAGGCAGCCGACTTTCACAAACGAAATGTTAACGCAATTTTTAAAGTAATTTGCTATTGGTAATACTAGAAAGAATACATAGAATGAGGTTCTTAAACATTTTTCTTTTAAATGTTTACGATTATATACTACACCTTAGTATTTTTTTATAAAAAATAATCTTTTTAAATTAAAAGTATAGTAATTGGTTATTTTAATTTGTGAACGCTTTTGCGTGCAGTTTTGTTGTTTGCGGTAGCGTGTAAGTTAATTTTAATATTTATTTTATTATACTTTAGGAGACAGGTATTTAGAGTGTAATGTTAACTGGGTTCGTTTACAATTATAAACATACCGCCTAACAGTCGATGATCACAGTGGAGACAAAATATTAAGGGTGGACAACCCTTATCACTTTGGGTTATGAAAATCAGTAAAGCCGTTTCGGAGGAGTACGGTAACTAACATCGTGACATGGGAATTTTATATATTAGATAAAATACCTGATAGAAAATGTAAATTACCTTACATCTAAATAAAAACTATTACAGGATCAGTGTACAACAAATATATCGTTCCGAGCCACCACATCCGCGACCCCTGCAGAAGCAACAGTTAATAAGTACCATTACATTATTAAAACGGTACACAACATATATAATAATGCATGATTTTATAAATATACAGTTCGCTAGGTTTCCTGACTATCGACATCCGAAACTGAGTCGATCTAGGCGATGACATCACCGCGTCGATTCCTCTGCGCACGCGCACAAACATTGAAAACTCGTGTTTATTGGAGTTAGGAGTCTGAGCGTAGAGTTACACACAGACTAGAATAAAGTAGAAAGAATAGATCTTTTTGTATTTTCTTTTGTCGTTTTTTGCCTGAATTAAGGAATCTAATTCTTGAAATAAACAATAAAGCTACATGCACAAAGACAACAAGACTCATGATAAGATATTCGAGGATCACGCAAATGCTTGTTTTACGCGGGGATCGAACCCGCGACACGTCGCGCACAGTATGTCCTCAACCACTCAGTTATCCATGCAGTCAGATTGTCAGTTGTCAATCCATAGTTTGGTGAAGCTATCGAAGCCTGTGCATGCGTAACTGCAAACTTCGGAGTTCAAAAATAGAGTCGTTAATCGCAAATTAAAATTAATAGCATTAAGCCTCGGTAGAAGTAAGACATCACTCTATACATTGTCAATCAACAAATTCTAAGGTTACTAAGGTCGGTGTGGTATCCTTGCCTCTCCCGTGGATGACGTAATAGACCAAGTATTAGTATCGGATAGATGATAGTAGCATTCACTTTTGGATGACGTCATTATTTTACTATTATACTTACAGGTGTGAGATTTGCTGGTTGCAAGATATATTGTATTTATTTTTTGCAAACTAAAGAGAGGTACATATATTTTTTTATAATGTATAATTATAGAGATATATGGAAATCTATTTAATTGTTTGAAGGCACGAATACTTTATTGAGAAAATACCTACTCTTCTTTTTCAGGTTTATACTATTCAGATATATAGAACTCAAAAAAACATTAATAAGACGACTCACACCTATCCCTATATTCAATTCGCATAGAAATAAACATTTATTTATAAATCATTCTACAAATATACACTCCAAATAATCAAAACGAAATGACTTGAACATTCAAGTCCGGACCATATCTCGAAATGCATTCAAACGCCCAAGTTAAACCTAAGACCCAGATCCGCACCTCACAATGCGTCCTGTTTAGATCTAATCTCAGCTTAGGCTGAACCCCTAGCTTAGTTATCTGCGATCAGACCCTTTGTCAGGACATATAGGCGTCTTAGGCCACGTTGTAATGTATTAACGTATCCTATGATCGTCTTCAATGAGATTGAGAAATCGATAGTGGCGCCATGACAAGACGGTGGCGGGATTTGGCAACTCGACCGGTAAGAGATCTCTAAGAGTTTCTGTACTTAATAGACAAGTTTTTGCTTGACTGGCTTAATTTTTGTGTCTGTATAGGTACATATGGACAAACAAAACACCTGTTTCACAGATTTAAGATGTCTTCCAACCTGATAAAATTCAATAAAGTCGCAATTAAAATATCTATGAATTTACTTAAATCGTGTTTCTGCCATTCAGTCACTTTATCATATCCTAGAGAATTCCATACAAAACAATAGTAGATTCGAAAATGATCCCATGGGAATATAAAATTGGAATAAAAACTATCCTAGGTATTAATACAGGTTATAAACTATCTGTGTAGCACGTTACGTCGAAATCCATTCAATTTTTTTTTGCGTGAACAAACATCCATCCTTACATACAGTAGGACGATCCCAATGAACAGCTAAAACCAATTACAACACCCTATAACAAACTAAGATTTATCTACAACTGATGCTGTGACTAGCATCACAGCTTGGGCACCATTCATTAACAGTGCAGGACGCATCAAGCCACCCTGTTAGTTTGGGGATGCTCGCGTCAGCCATTCAGTTGATTTGTAATTTGTATGTATGTAATGACTGAGGTCCCACGTCAGCTGATGACGCACAAGAAAGGGAAGGAGTGTTACTGTGTGTACAATATCTTCTGTATAGTTTACAAGATGAAGGATGTAAACTTGTCTTGCTTTAGAAACTGTTAACCTGCCTATAAGGAACTCGTTTTTGACTGTTTTTAGGGGTAGGGCAAAGGGTAAAACGGAAAATAGGCACCGCTGACTGCCCGTCTGTCACTGACCTGTATCTCACGAACCTTACTAGCTATACAGTTCGGAGTTCCACAGACGATGTATTTCTGTTGCCACTATAACAAGAAATACTTAAAATAAAAAGATAAGATTTCTCTAGAGCTGCAAAAAAAAAACATCAAAAAATCATTTTTGCATTTATGAAGTAATATCATAATTTGATATCATTCATATCAATGGCTCTCGACCAGTTTTAACTTACCTAAATGATATCTGTAGCAACCTACTTATCGACGTCAAGCTGTCTAAGACAATCTGAGCGTGATGACGCACTGCCCATTATCTAATTACCAGACGTAATATACATATTATGTAGGTACCTTTGAAGCATAAACCACTTGCATGTATGTATGTCGTAACACGAATAGGGATGATGACATTTTTCTCCAGTGTCCGTCTCGTAGTTTATTTTATAATAATGGATACGTATTTATCAATGTGTACCGCAAAACATAAATTGACCAAATCACACGTCACAATTGAGTATAAATTTTACCATATCGTTACGTCACAAGCCCTTTCTCCTAAACCTTAAAGCAGTTAATCTTTGTCAATTTTAGTTTTTCTGAAAAACGAAACATCTGTCAAGTATTTTTCAATTGATCATCTGAGAAACTAATTAGATTTTTTCTTTTATACCCAATCATCCCTATTGGGTAAAATTTTGCGCCAGTTCTCGAAAGTTGATAAAACGGACGAGGTGACCATGCAGGTGCGCCTCGTTTAGTGTTGAATTTATTGGCATGGTGAGACTGTCAGGAGCTGTAACGTTTGATATAAAAAAGTGAAAGAATTAAAAAGACAGGGTAAGGCTAGGAAAAACAAAGGATAAGATTGTGTCGTATGGTTTTAACTAACATTCAGCTATCTATTGGAGACATATAGTGCAAGGCCGGAACACACAAAGTTAACAACGCCGGAATTAGGTATTTACAAAAATAAATTTGTTATATAACCCATTAATCATAACATCACGGTATGACCGATAGGAGCCGACAGAGCGCGGGCGATACCGCAGGGTCAGGTAACTGTAAGACATTAAATTCGTGCTAAATATTCGTAAATCATAGTTATGTTACAAAATCTTAAGAGATAAATAGAATTTTCACGTGATACAGTTTCAATTTCCATGGCGATTATAAAAACCAGTCCAGTCAATTTTAATAACCTAACAATTTATTAACAATGGGTAACAATTATTTTAAAATGTCTAGCTTTGCAATTGAATGTACTAAATTTCAAATTCACAAAATGATTTGGCAATCAACGTCCCGACACAAACTTTTTGGTATTTACAAGTTGCTCTTTCAAAAACGTAATACGCGTAAAAATAACTAATTAAAAACCTAATTCGGTGTTCTTTTCATGAAATCTTTCAACATATGTCGTGTGTCGAAAGAACGATGAAGGAAAGAACGAACGAAACAGTTATGTAAACACAAGTGAAGGGCCGTGGGAGAGAGCGAATGTGAAGCCAGTTAGTTCACTCAGAGAACAGGAGTACTGGTAACTGAATGGCGGTAATATAACCTCTGAGGTGAATTTAGAGTTATTGTTGAACAGATACTAAAATGTGGGTTATTAATGTGTGACAAATAGTTTCCATGAAGTCCAGTCAAAGTTTATTACTCGTTACTTATATGCGATGAAATATTAGATTTGTTTAAACTGTACATTTATTATAACGTTTAGAATTAATAAAACTATTAATTAATGGATTTGTGCCTATAGTGCATTAATTATATACTTTTAAATACCTATATAGTAATTAATATAAATATATTAAAGGACTCCCGCACTAAGGAACTTTATCCTTGTGTCGCGGAAGTTATCACAAATCATTGTATTTCGTTTGTCTTTAGCCCGTTTTATTGTAACCCTCCGTGTCAGCGTTTGACTCGTATTCTCCGGTAAATTTAACAAATACTAACATTACTACATTTAATTTTTGTATAATTATTATGGTCGTCTTTCAGATAATTAATATTTGGAAGTGGTATCGCCTAATTAAATGTACCATCTATCACTAAACTTCACGTAGGTGGCAGAGGTGTAAGTCACGCCCACGCGTGCCCTGAGAAATATTTCCCACGGCAACAATGATTTTTTTGGATTTTTCCACCCAAGTATTTTTTTATAATATCTTATTCAGTTTCACCTGTCCTGTTTCTGTTTGCAATGAAATCTTGCTTGAAAGAAGAAGAAGAAGCATCAAGAAGCACGTAAGAGTTCTTAGATGGTTTTTTTTCGGTAGTTTAGCTGCTGTGTCTTTTAAAACTTTCTGCCTCTTGTATGTTTAAATCAAAAACTACCAAGATTTAATAAGCCTGAACCTAAAGTATCGTTGAGGGATATAAAAGGCGAATTGTAGCGACGACTGTACCAATCGTTCTTGAAACTAAAACAAATAAAGTAATGAAAAATGCAAACCTCAGACAGGACTCGAACTCGCGACTCCTGCCTATGCGCTCATACTCTGTACATAGGTACATGTTCTCCAATAGCTGCTAGAGTTATGTACTTAAATAGAGAAGGCGTAAACTTAGAATTATTACACAATTTTATGTAATCGTTATGAACGCTGGCTTGTAGTCATTCGGTTAGACATGTGATAAGGCGCCATTTGTGATTGTAAGCTATCAGATACCTATTGAAAACGAATAAAATATACCTGTACAGATTACGTGATTATGATGATAAACTATCATATGTAAAATCCTCTTTTTTAGGGTACTGAGGTACCGCTTTCTTCTGTCTGTCACCTTTTTTTATATAATTAGGACTTAATTAAAAGTATTATAATAGATTACGCTGATGTTTTTAAACTTTTAATTGCCATATTTTATATGAACCGTGAAGATATATCGTGGTTTGTAGGCTACCTGTAAGGACAGGACGAAATTAAGAAAATATGTGAAAAACCAAAACATTGCTTATTGTTTTATTTATTTTTTCAGAATTAATTATCGACAGATTTCTTTTTATTGGTTTTGAAGAAAAAATACATATGTTGTACATACTCGCCAGCTGTCCAGAATCGAGGCTAACGCACAACACTATTTTCCTTCAGCGATTAAAAATATATAAATATATATTCCTCCAGGCTATAAACTAGGTAACCAGCTTCCTGTCAATCCAGAAAGTCAGGTTGTATAAGGATGTTCTTAGTAAATTATATTACGTAACTCGTATTGGAATCGTGCCCAATAGTGAATGACACACCCTAATACATTGGTACCTAATGACATTTGCATTTATACACCATTAAACTTATCTGTCTTCCATTTAGGATTATCGTCATAACGATATATATGTTAAAATTGTTAATAAAGACATACTGGATGACTGCTTTTGGGGGCAAATAGAAATGTGAGATGTGATGAAGTGTAGGCAACGCAATAGCGATTAGGTTTTGTTTTCTAGATTTTTTTTTATTGTTTCGTATTTCGTAAACAAATTAAAGGGTTACAGTGTTTTAAAATGTCGCGTGACGTCACTTGCCAGTACGTTTTTTACTAGCAAGTGATGTTTTTAGTCCCCATTACTAAAGTGTTTTTATCTTTCTTACTTTTTTAGATGGGACAAAATGAAAAATACGTGTCCAGTATTTTGGAAATCTTTTTAAGTACTAAAGATTAGTGTTATTAGCTTTACTTAGTCAAATACCCTTTTCTACGAATCTTAAAAACTAAAATAATAACTATGATGATACCAAAACATCCTAATACCCCGTTGAACAAAAAGTGCTGGATTTTGAAGTTGGTTTTAAAGCTTAAAAACCTTTCTGTTTTAGTTTGAGATTCAGTCAGACTTGGTTGATCCTCTTGGGGCCGCTGTCATCATCAAGATGGAATAAAACTGATATGCTGGAAAGTACCAAGAACTTATATACTTGGGTATGATATCATCTATTGCAAACGATAGGTGATCTACTATTGTTCATTGAAAATATCGCGTCTAAAAATCATCATCATGTGTTGCACACGTTCCTTACATAGACACATTTGCAATTATCTGCATATGTTTTTTTTTGGATTTACTTAAAGCGTAGAACCAAATTCCTATCATTAAGGCTCCTCTGTAAGACCGTCTGTCACCAGCCTGTATTGGAAGACTGGTGATAACTTTACACTCTTGTAAATTCACAGATAAAGTATTTCTGTTGCCGCTGTAATAGCAAAAATAATCAATCTATATATTGTTTTTAGCCCATTTTACGGAATAATCAGTGTCGCGAGTCTCACTTGTACTTAACCGGTTTTTTATCCAAGCTTACCTTACATCAAAGTTTTATCAAAATCGGTTCATCAGTTAGTCGTGAAAGCTCACCATACATGTATAATATTAATATAAATATATACAGAACACACCCACATTATTGACTTGTGTGCTAAAATTTTGTGACTCATAATTGTTTATTTGTCCTGTTTTGATCGACCTCAGAGTTTAGGTCAGTTGCGATGAGCAACTATTGATAATTCCAAGTACTTTGAAAACAAAACATTGTATCGACGTGATTGTAGCCTATAAGGAGGTTTTATATATGTTTAGATAGTATTTATTATATTGTCTTAATTTTAGGATTCTTAAGTTTATCCTTTTGAAGGCTGGAGCTAAACTATTCATCCTCTACAAAATGAGCTACGCGCAAAAAAAAACATTTCGTGAAACAAGTTTCTAACTTCTAGCACGTGAATGTTTGTAGTGTGGATGTACGCTGGTTTGAACAAACGTACCAAACCTTTAATGAATCAAACCAGAAACTATGTGTTGGATCAAACTGGTTTGAAGGTTTCGAGAGTCTTTAGTCGTTTCTGCATATCGGAAGGTGTCATCTCATAAGTACTAGCAATAAGAAAAAGGCTTAAGCTATATTTATTTCATTTGGTTTATATTGATTTCAATTGCAAAATGACATAATTTGTAATTAGAAACAAATAAAAAAGTGTTTTTATTTATTTTACTTTATAACCAAAGTCGGTTTTAATTGCAAACAAATGAGATTAATTTATAATCTATTCAGAAATAAAATGAGGAGGCAATTGGCCACGGAATGTCCTTGCCCACGTATGGGCAATAGACATAAAGCCATAGGCACCTTTCCTTATGTCTATCTCTATGAACTTTCTCCAGTCGTATTCAGTAATTGGACTGTAGTATTTTCCCATTTCCCTTCCCAAAAAGTTTTCCTTAAAGGTCCTATTTATCCAATACGTTGCATATGTAAAAATTAAATGGCTTGTTGGAATTATTGTGTTTTTTATCGACCTCTTCACCACTGCGATTTGCATTTTTTTTTAATTTTAAAAGAATGCTTATGCTTTTTGGAATATTATACTGATGAACACTGGGATAATCGATTAACCTCGAAAACTATTCTGTTTGACTTAGTAGTAGTAATTTTTTGTATAGAGTTTGGTTGTATACTGCCTGTTAGAGCACAAAATGTCTTGATTTGACGCGTCAGGTAAGAAGTGCTTGAGCGTTATCCTGAAAAGTACTCGTAACTTAAAGGTAAAGAGATCGTGAGTTCTTTACGATTTACATTAAGCAACTGTATTAATATTTTATCAATAACAAATGAAAAAACGACTCTACAATTTACACCTGTCATTTTTCTGTCAACTATAGTTAAGTACCTACCGTATCTAAGGTATCAATTTCTCAACTTAAACTGCATCCTTATGTTAAAGCAATAAGGTTCATTATTAAGATATGCTTACTTAGAAATAAATTTGTAATTTAGACCTACCTTGATACTTTATGAGTTCAAGAAGAATTTATTAATAATTTAAAAGTGTGACATTTATCAATCGGCGCGATTTCAGTAGGAAGCTGAGTCCGTTGTGTACTTTATTGTGAAGAACAGTGAGGGATAGGTGTGCAACAAGTGGGGTGCTTGATGTGTCTTTAAGACAGGCCAATTGTCGATTTTGTCGTCTGGCGATAGCTCTTTACTAAGGTAAACTTCTTTTAGTAGCTGTGGGTTCATTCTGATTTAGACAACAGTATGTTTCTTTTTTATAATTTAAGCATTGAGGACATGCTCTTTTAAGGTTTGATACATTTATTGCTAAAGGTAATGAGTTTAAAATTGGAATTTTAACATTTCTTTTTAATGTTCTGAAAAAAGTCTTTTTTGATCATATCAAGTAAGTGTAGTCTATAAGTGAATCTATTTTTGAGTAGCATCTTATGTATTGACCATTATGTACCAATAAATCTTTATGTCTCTGAAGTCCTCCTTAACGGTTGAACCGATTTAAATGATTTTTTTCTAAGCGTTTGAATGGTGCCGTGGATGGCTTAGATTCGAAAATCAGTCTTGCAGAACAAACTTCGACGTATCAGCCAGATTATTTATAAATTTCGATTAGTTCCCAAATTCATTCTTTCAAATAATTAAACTACTTCCATAGCACGTAGCAGTATTTAGCAACTATCCCACTGTGTTACTCGTCTATTCTTGCAGAGAGAACGAGCATTGATCATCAGTCATCACGCATGCGCACTGCGTGTTGCCAATTTCACACAATTAAGCCTGAGATCCATTATGTTTTCCTTTGCTCTTTGTTTTAGATAATATTACTGATAAAAGTGACTCTTTTAAAGTTTAATCAGGATTTTCTTTTCTAATCATTTGTAGCGAACGTGTAACTGTTTTTTATTTTAAATTAAGCTGTATTCTATTCTTTTCGTCATCATCAATGTGAATCGGAAAGAAAAGAATTATGTTCTTGTAAGCTTATTAAATTGGTGAACTATTACGACGATCAGGCAACAAATGTATCGTTAACATATGGGTACATACATGCGTAAATTACAAAAATAACAAATTCTTCAAAACTCCACGATATTTAACTCAAAATCTCTTTTATAATTTATTTATTCACTTAACTATGACACTCCAACGACTTATAAACTAATAACATTTACGGATACTGTAATAGATAGCGTTTAAATCCTGCGTGAAATTCTTTAAATTATTTATTTTAAATTTATTTTGATTATTAGATATTAGGATCACTTACAGGCGTGCAACGCACTTGCAACGTAACTTCTTCAGTATGCCATAAATACACACACACACAAATCACCACAGACGGACTAGGAATTGCCCATATACACATAGTACCGACATATATGACGTCATTGGAATGACAGCGCTGACAAAGGAATAGGCTTAGATGGTACTGGACTGCCTTCAGCTAACAGATATTTCTATGTGATACAAGTATTTGCCTACATTGATGAAGCAACAATCAGTAATTCAATGAAAATATAGTTTCTTAAGGAAACGCCTGTATTTGAAAAATCCTGGTCAAGAGCGAGTCGCACGACAGAAAGGGTTTCGGATAAATAGATTAAGGATAAAAAATCGGTAAGGGTACACTCCAATTTATTTATCAACGGCAACAGAAATACATGATCAATATAAAAAAGTCATCGCCTAGCTACCGTTCGTACTAGTTCATGAGTAAATCCTGGTGCCGAATGGATGGACGGACAGGCGGACGGGCTGGGGGCTACATAAACATTTAAATCATAGGCACTAAGCACCACCAAATGTTACATGAATAGTAGTAAGTTAGTTAAGCTTCTTGCTTATGTCGAGAACTTCTAATACCGAAAAGCAAGTAATTCTGCTATTCTTTATTTAACACGTTTAATATCTCTTACTCCTCGTGTTATAATTTCAACTTATAGCATTTAAATTTTTTTTTGTAAAAGATTAGTATATTAACCACTATGTATTTTACTTAGCCTACTTAGCTTAGTCTTGAAAAGGCAATCGATCTGAATGGATTTCTTATACTGATTTCCGACAATATCGAAATAATGTGCGTAACTTTCTGCACAAGCCCATTCTATTGTCATGGGGCTAGGCTAAACGAAGCACATTCGGTTACCTGCTCACCTGTAGCTTTACTTCCTTTGTTAACAAAGATTCGAACCTGCACCAACCTGTCGCTGCGTGCTGCGTTTTTTTTGAGGCCCAAGAATTTTGTTCAAATTTATTGCAATGAAAAAATTTACATCTTTTTTTTCGTGATAAGATTTAGTGGTTTTAAAATGTTATATGTTATTTTGATATAACATAATACTGGGTAGTGTTTCGTTTTCATAATTTTATTTTCATTATATACATAGTTAATTGATTATTTTATATATTACATTGTTGTACGTTATAAGGAGATTCAAGGCCTACCGTTAAATGAGGAGAGGGGGAGAGAGCGGGAGCTACACCGCCAAGACCTAAGCTCTTAATAATGACGATGATGTTTTGGTCCATAGAAATCGATGGCCTAGCTATTTCGATATTAATCCTGCACTTTCCTTAAGTCTCAAAAATGATAATATTTTAATTTTCATATTATAGTAGTCTTCGTAAGGATGATTTATATTTTAATGATGCAACGGATTGCCCACGCGTATTTACCGGAATCTGAAGCGCAACTCATGATTAAGGACTCCGGTTGGGTCCGAAACTAGTCGGACAATCCCGATAGGATAGATAGGACAAAATTATTGCAGATATCTCCTTTCCTAGTGGAGAAAAGTATTAAGTTCCTAGTGGAGAGAAGTATTAAGGACGATTAAAATAATCAAACCACCACAAACAGATGCATACGAGAAACTTGTATGTCCCCCTTTTGCTCTGGGGGTAAAAAATACTAAATGTTTCAAAAACATTCCTGTCTGTCTTCACAAAACATCCCACACAATTTTCCCTACAATTCTAAAATATGGGTAAATTACCGCAACTAGTTGTAGGACCTTCAACAGGAGCTGAAACTTCAGCGCTGACACAAATAACGAAGCTGCCTGAGGATCACTACAGGCCGAGTTTAATGACTTATACTCGTTAGGGATCGCACCCGGCGCCACTCGCTCTCAGGAACAGGGAGGAACGTATTATTAGAACACGAGAGAATGTCACGCAAATCAATGACAGGATTTTTTTATGTTTTTAAATGTTTAGGTTTTATGTCTGTGGCTGTATGGTTTTGTTCCTTAGTCCAGGATCTGGTTTTTTTTATTTACTGTCAAATTGTCTAGTGTTGTTAGTGAAGAAACGGCAATATGGGCAGGTCGCTGTTGCTGTGGAAATAAATATAATTCTCATATTCCAAAGTTTGGCTTTTAATTTTGATTCCTAAGATGATAGACACAGAATGTTTGTAATACTGAGTTCGAAAAGCAGCTCGTGCTAATGCTTAGGTAAATATTTTTACATAAGTTTAATCAAATATTATATAAGTTTTAAAGTAATGCAATAAATAATTCAAAAAATACACAGTTTATCATGATCAAATGCATAGTCAATGAAAATATATTTTGTTCTCTACATTTTCATTCACACTACGCTGTTCAATTGAAGTGCTAAATAAAAGAAAAACGTTACAAATCAGAAACGAAATTATCACTTACGAATAGAGGTGATAATTAATCGTAAATTCTGTAAACAATACGACCGATTAGGACGTTTCGATACCTACTAGGAGATTTGTACTGTATATTCAATAAAAAATATATTTCATTCAATAAACGTTAGGAGTACTGCCACTATTTTTTGGTCAAAAACTTATGAAGAGCATAAACAACAAGATGTCTGCGATTTAAGCTTGGCTTATTCCGTTTGTTATTATTTTGGCAGAACGCGAAGATATTTGGAAGTTTGCAGTGCGTCGCACGGCGCGGTGAGCACTGTGAGTGGTGTGAAGCAGTGTCACAGTTTCTACGTGTGAAAGTTACCGCGTTTGCCGCGCTCCGCGTGTTTCGGCGGGAATAATCCTATTCCCGGCATAAAGCCGGCCACTCACGGGCGACGTGACGCACCGCGACGCAGGCGCCACCTCGCGACCCAAAACTATCACTAATATTCCTTTTAACTTATTATACTGTTATTTGAGGATCTCAATTACTTTGAATTCTGAACTAGAACGTTATCAGAGAAATTTCGAGTTGTTAGTTACCGCATTAGAGCCCCAAAGTAAATTAATATGCAGCCAATGTTTCTTTGTTTCAAATTTTGTGGAAATATGTAATTTGTTTGTTTTGCGTTCAAACTTGTATCGGACAACGAGTAAAAGTAGAGTTCGGTGTCCGAGAGCTCTTTATTCATTAGCTAAGCTTCTCACATCACGTCGTTATGATCGCGTCACGTTAAGTCGAACGCGGAAAACTTAATTCGCAGTAAGCTACAAGCCGGTAGGAAGCGCGACATCTATGAGCGACGAGGCAAACTTCAGCGAACTGAATTGCGTTTACGATCTTTATTATCGGCAGCCGTAATACTACAAATTTAGTTCTTGCCCTACAAAAAGCGTTTCTCCTTTCATAATAATAAGAATACGTCGAGTCGGTCGGTTGGCGCGCTCGCTCGTTCGATACACACGGACTCGGCGCGGCGCGCGTGTGTGCGTGCGGCGCACGCGTGTGCGGCGGCCGCTGCCCGGCCCCCGCGCCCTCGCCCCCTCCCGCCCCCGCGCCGCCCCGCGCGCCCACCGAACCTAGCTTTCTGTTCACTTATATAACGACATACATATATAAATGCGGTAAATAATATACGCTGTGAATAGCGAGCTATGTGCTGCCACCTAGCGGCCCGGACCGACTACGCGCCGCCACAGAGTATATTGCTTTGTTTTCAGATTTTCTTTTCGTTTGACACCATGTTCCTAAGCCACTAATGTTATATTGTTTTTTAATCTGATATGTTTATGATTTTGGACGAAGGTAGAGACTGGATGGGAGATGGGGTTTTGGGAGTATGTCATTGCGTGGGTTCGGGTACGGTGTTTATGCGACAGTTTAGTTCGGGAGTTGCGCCGACTTTTCAATTACCATTCAAATGGCCTAGGATTCGTAGCGGCGCGCGGCGTAGCAGGCAGTCGTTGATGTCTTTTGCAAAATAAGACCAATTAAGACATTGGGATTGCGTAGCTCGAGTTCATAACCCGCGTTGTTCGTAGGTAGGTCTGAGACTGTCAATATGTTTACAGTTACTGCAAGATAAGTTAGTATTAATATACGGTAATACATAGTTACATATTGGAATGTATTTTCATTTCTTTAGAGGAGTATCTCGGATGTGTAACCGTGATAATTTCGTAAGTAGTTCTTAGTAAGAATGAGTCAGCAGAAAAAGAGCGGAGTATTTTAGATTAGTGAGTTTCCGTTCATTTTCGCAGTGGTTGGAAAGTGTTTGGTTCTTCGTGACCCGAGCCGGTTGCTTGTGGCTCTGGCTGCGATATATCTCGGGCAACCATCCATGACTGACGGCCACGTGAGCCGCGCCGAACAAAACAATATCATCATAATATACTTTTAAAACGCGACAACACTTTTAATATATTCTTGTAGTAATAAACACTTCTATTGTTTCGTATTCTCACAAGGATTTTGCTGAATTCTCTCGTTTTTTTTTGTTTGGTAGATTTGTTAGTATTTTGGTAGTAATTGGTAGATTATTTCCTACATGTTAGCACTTGTACTGGTCGGCACATGTAGAGTTAGGTATTGTGTGTCCTGTTTTCTTTTGTTTCATTAAAATTTCTAATCAATCATCGAATGTTAATGATTTTAGAATCTTTAATAGTGACTTGAAAATATTAAGTTACATAAATATGTTCAAGAATATTACGTATTAATTTTTATGTACTAATATTGGTAAATTACATAAACCATTCTGTCTGGTAATGTACAAGATTTTGGTTGGAACATGATAAATTCACAATACACCTACGAGTGTATTTTTAATGAGCGCTCAATTAGTTTCGCTGTATATCAGCTATGTTCAGTTTTTCAGACAGTCTAACTTCACCGCCTCCCAGTAACACGAGATCTCGATCTGTTTTCACTCTCCGTGACTTAACGGCGGCATAACTCACGAACTTTCAAACCTTCTCTACACTTTCGGCCACTATACTTGACATATTAAAGAAACAACTCCTAACTGTGTAAGCTTAAACTCTAGAATCGTCTTTTGTTCCTTCTTAAAACAGTTTTAGAAGAAGTTGGTTACTAAGGAGCTCGATCTCGAACGACTCTGTTTTCGAACGAAATCGTCAAACATTGTCCCTACCACAGGTGTCGGCAAGCGAGTTTGTACGCGAGTCATTGTACATTAGTAGTCCGTTGTTTTGTTCAAGTGTACGAATAGAGGCCGCCAGAGCGTCGACTTTGAATGATAGTCGAAGACGGACCGAATGAAGGGGAATGACATCTTTTTCGGACTGCGCCGCATGTTGCTGCCAGATGGCCGGCGAAAAAACTATTTACATGTTCACCGCTCGCGACATACCGACATTACAGTGCCGTTGTTGGAGAACACGCAATGTATCATGTTATAAACTGTGTTTAGTAGGAGCTGTTGCCGTGCTGGAAGTATTTTTGACCTGTAGCTCCAACTGTGTGAGCTCCTATTAGATTAACTCTTGCTATGTTTTATCCAATCATGTAGCGAATTATGAACCAAGTGTTGCGAAATTATACCTAAGCCCGTAAATAACATTTTCAATTTGTCCAGCAGTAAATTTTTGTTTCGTTCCAAACGAGGTTCATAAAGAGATTTTTTTATTAAAATTCCTAGTAATCCTTATCAGGACTTTAATAGAGTCCTCTTCCAAACGTTCAGTTTCAAACAAAACGATTTTATAAAACGTTATTGTTATAGCAGAGCATTCCATTTTCTTTTTTATGCTCCTCTATCTCATTGCGACGAGTCATCAGCACCATTGCCGTGACCTGGAGACCCCTTCGTGGTCAGCAATTCGCTAACCATGGACTTGTTTCGCGATTGGCAATACGTCGCGGCGTCGTCAACAATCAATTCTAAACTGTAAGCGCGGGCCGCAAGGCCGCATTTACATCGTTATCACGCGCAGTGATAACACGCCGCCTCGACGTACACTCATAAATGAAAACATATGTTTACAATCACAAGAGCCGCGCTCGATCGGAGAACGCATCGGGACGACGCGGCGACGCTTCGAGATCAACTCATGCAAAATAGGTTAACAACAGCACTGGCGAACTCTTTGCTTGGTAGAGTCGCAGCGAGTTGACGAAAAAGAGGCGTTATTTCAAAATACCTATTTCGGAATTTCAGGACCGAAATCAACTTCATAACAATTAACGATACGACCCCCGCCTCTAAATTCCTCGCCCCGAGCGTGCCCGCTATACGTGGCGGTACGACGCCTTCGCATAGATAGAATAGAGAGCGGTTTCGGAACGCACCCGTACAGGCGCGCGCGTGTGTGCGCCGCGCGGCTGTGTGCGCAGCGTACACACGCGCGCACACAGCCGCGCCGCCGGTGAGCGCTGTTCACCGCACTCTGTGAGCGCAAACAACCATCTATAAGGCCACGCTATAGCTGACGGAGGGACGAGCCGCGCCACACGCCGGTTGCATATTTGGGTTTTTCTTTGTTCATATTTATATCTAGGTAGCATTTGTGTTTAGGAAATTAATGCATTCACGTTTTTTGTAAAGAGTTATTTTTGTATCTGCAGTTTCAAACCTTGCAATATATTTGCACGCTAAAAATATCCCAAAAAAATACTGTTTTTTTCTAGTAAAATATTTATATACAAAAATTTAAAACTTAAAAAATATGTTTCTTTTATCTGGTTTAACAAGAAAAAAATACCACATTTGTTTCAACAAGTTAAAGTAACTTAAGTGTTAGCCATATCTATATACAGAATTATAAAGGATTTCTTGAAAAGTCTTTTTGTAACAATATTTCTGAATTCTAAAAATTTATAGATTTTGAATAGTCACTTTCATATTGTTTTAGTTAATTTTCCTTGTTAATTTTTTACTCTTAATTATAGTTTTTTTGTGTTTTTATTACTGCTAGTAGAGTTGATACCGTTACTTTTAAAATTTTAGGCTTATGCTGCGGTAGGATTGTCTGAGACACAGATTTGACTTATTACAAGTGATTTTTATTTGATTTTACTACACTTTGATCGCTCATTTATTCAAAATCTGCTGAGAACTGACTAAATACTAGGCAAATAACTTCTGATTCCTAGATTGTTCGTAATATTTTCAAGAGATAAGGCTATAAAGATCTTCATCTTTATAGGCATCTTATTTTTCTTCATTTAAAACAGGATTTAATTTTCTATATCATTAGCTAAAGAGTGACTGATGATGGAATAAAAACGCATTCGTCCTTATTTTTAATGCAAAATGAGGTAAAAAAGGTTTTTTTCTTAATTATTAAAATTATTTTTAAATAAATAGCTCATGGTAACAAGATATCAGGGTGCTTTGTAATATGAAAGTATTGACATTCATGTATGTTCTCAAATATTTTTATTTTTTAATTACAAAACTATTTTAGGAAATTTCTTTTTGTGATATGTTTAACCAAAGCAGCTAAGCAGTTATAAAAATGCATTATTTGTAATTTTAATTTTAATATTTATTTTTTTCATAATTATGTTTAAAAAGAGTATTATAAATTTTATGTTTTATGAATAATTTTGAACTATTTTTAGCTAAAGAAGCGTGTAAAAGCAGATATTGAAATTGACTACTTCATAAAAATTTTGAAAAAACTTGAGCTACTTGACATACCCCATATACCTTCAACGAAAGCTTACCCTATACTTTATATTTTAACAAAAGAACCGAATCCATAACTCTATCTACAACTTAAAAAAATCGAAAATAAACTTCCCATACAAACTAAATAGCAAAAGCGTATACCGGCTTGAGGCGCGGCGCGGCCGGTATATTTCCGACATAATACCGCTGCGTCGAGCGATTACTACTATATATTCTATATACATTTAATAGCTATACAGGCGCGCATAGAACTGGCCGTACTTATGTGAGCGCTACGTGGCGCACACTTACAGCGCTGGAGCGCTGCGCAACTCGGTGTCGTCTAACCATACATGACGGGTGAGCGCTGCAGCGGAATGCTTTCTAGGTAGCCGGCTTATTATTATCGTAGATTGGCGTCGGCGCAACTACACGGCGTTAGAAGGACGTTCCGTTTTAAATATCAGGTTTTATTATTATGAAGAGCGGCGCAGCGGAGTGCGGACGGCGCGGCGGACGGTTGCGTGCGATAACATTTGACATTCGTAATTACTCGAGCGCGGACGGCGGTGCGGCGCAGGCGAGGCCGGCTCCGCGGACATTCCGCCGGAGTCCGTGGGGCCGGACAAAGAGGTCGCGCGTTGCGTCAGCGACCGGGCCTCGCACCAACCAGCGGTTTGACAATCGCGACGCGACGACGACGCCGCGCCACCGCGCCGCCGCCGGCACCGCCGCCGACCACTCGCGCATTTCACATACACTGCCGAAATATACACTAGCCTTGACAAACATTGAGTATTTCTAAACGCACAGCGCTAGTCATGTTTCCGTATTTTGTAGCAAATGCTGATGTCGTCAGCTCCGCACTATGGCTGAACCAACTTTGAGAAAATAACTTTAGTAAAGCGTTAATTAAAAGCAATAAAGAGGCAACGATTTTACTTTGATCGATATAATCAGGATGATATTAAACCTTGTTTTGTATTTCTCATTTGTTTCGTTCTCTAAAATGCTGTTTACTAAATCCAAAATTTCCGAATGACGCTTAATGAGTCTGAAAATTCAAGAAAGGACGTTCGTGGGAATTTCAATTTTATTTGTTGAAAATAAGGTCGATAATGAAAGTATTCAGAGTTGTATACGTCAGCCAATGTCAAAGAGCAGAGAGGCAGAGAGAGATAAAGCGTTGGAGGAAAACATTGCGAGCGCTACGACACCAGGGCTCGTCTCGACTCGATAAAAACACGAAATTATAACGAGAAAACGGCGTCTTCGGCATCGTCGTAGGGGGCTATTTTGGACGATGCTGTAGCTTGCTCGTTCTTTGTTTACGAATGCCGCGTCGCTCCTTCGGGCAGAGCAATGAATTAGGCTTTGTTTGTGCCAAAAAAAGGGTACCAATCTCCTTTGTATCGTTTCGTTGTGTTGTAGAGGGATAAGTTTCCACTAATTCGTCTCCAATTGCTTGATCTTGAATTCTAGAGCTCGTTGGGTAGTGCTCTCAGCCAATTGGTTGTTTTAGCTTAGGATGTGATGTCGAAGGCTTGTATTGAACCCTCAGAAGGTGCCATATTTACGTTATAGTAACCATGGAGGCGACTCTACCTTCCCTTGTAATATATTGTCTCTCACATTCGGGACCAGCTTATTTATTAATTCATGAGGCAGAAGTACGGTGTTATTTTACAAATAAGTAATTGATTATATTTGAGGTCTATGTTGTTGCGTTAAAGTAGGTTGTATCAATTATATAAGTGGTTTCACGACACTTAGATAAGGCGTCGTTGCACTTAATGAGATCGAACTGTATTTTTGGGAGAGTCGACTGAATAATGACTTCAATGTTAGGTGGAAATTAATTCTTAAGAGTCAGTTAAAAATGAACTGAATTTTAGATATATCTCTAAGGGTCTATGTTCCTATAGATATGGACGTTAGCTGGTAAATTCGGTGGGTACTCCCGTTACTCGACGCTGTTGCCAACCGGTGCTGAGATCAGTCGCCCCGCGGGTCGAGTGTTATGTTGGGACGCGGCATCACGCTCAATGCTGGGGTGGGCAGAAGTATGCACTCAATGAATTGTAGAGCAATGGCCTGATTACATCTAGATGAAAGTTTCCTAAATTGTTGAATCGAATGATACATTTAAACACATAGTTGTTTATGTTGGAGCAGATTTAACAGTATATGATATTCGTATTTTACTCTGTGAATAACAGAATGAAAACATTGAAGCATCGGCTAAACCTTTGAACCAAAATTTTAACGTTTATTTAATGTTAATTAGTTATTCGTATCTCGTTGAATATGCCATACAAAAATCGGTAGTTGTTTGGCATATTCATGTTATTCCGATTGATATTTGCTAAAAACGTCCGATATAAAAACTTTACATTAACATTGGTTTATGGAAATAGTAAAATAAACGTTTGGGTATTTAGGGTAAAAATCGTTTTATTAAAGTGAATTTGTGACTCTATCCTTATTTTATCATATATTACGTATTGTTTAGTCAAAGGCTCCTACAAGTTTTTCTTAATAGAAAAGAAAAAGTATAGAACAATATCAAGCATTGATATTTTTTAGAAAGCCAATACGTTTGTACAACGGTAAGATTCAGAGAAAATACAACACGAGTCCAAACATTCTAGTCAAGGATGTATGTGGCGCAACGCGAGAATCAAAGCTAGAACCTCGCCAGCAGAGGCACCTCACACTACTAGACGAACGAGGCGTTCCAAACCTGTTTATTCTACCTAAATCCACCATCGTTGGCCAGGCGGTAACTGTCAAAATTCACGCCACAAACAATACTAAACTCTACCAACAGAACATAGAGTCGAAATTCCATTACAGTTTTTGTCATTAGCATATAGTCAAAAATGTGATAGTCGTCGCGTTACCCACGATAGAAGTATTATTTAGATGCCAATGTACGGATAAATTAAAGAAGGTTTTATCTTCTAAGCGTTGGTTCTTCTCTGAGTGGTTTCCTTGGCTGTTGATGAGCTAATTACGGAGGTATTCAATCAATAGGAACGATGAACTGAGGTGAGAGGTGAAATGATGACATCATGCTGAAATATGGGTATTGCTGCGGTCCACTTGTGGAGAGCATAGTTTTCTATCTGTGTACTGGCGGACTAGAGACTATAATAGCAAGCCATGAGATTTAAAAGACCTCAAAAGCTGAGAATCCACAAAAATCATTTTCATTTACACTATTACGAATATTCTAGGATTAACAATTCCACAATTACAATAGCAACGTTACCGAATATCAATCATAATAAATTGTAATCACTAGACAGGCTGACTCTACAAAAATAATGACGGCTTAAACATAACACAAGCAAAATTATTAACACTCCAAAAGTACTTAATATTTGGTCTCAATTCTGTATACTAGTATTTTATATTATCAAATCCGCTGTCACTTAACCAATCAAACGTTTGAATAAAACAAAAACCTGGTTTTGGTAAAGATACAAAAGTAAAAATAGAATAGTGAACGCTTGCTATCTCGCTCTTCATGAGAACTAGAGAACAATCTCTTTCGGAGTTACGGCCCGAACGGCAACGTAACCAGCCAATGAATTATATTTTTACATAATATTAGCGAAACGCGTTTAATTTCTATCATGGGGTCGGCAGCAACTTAAACTTACTCGATGTAAATTATAATTAAAGGAAAAGTATTACATCTGTCTTAACATTTTTAATGAACAAATTATGTCATTTTTTTTCTATTCTAGAATTTTAGAGAAACTTGAAAGACAGATTGAAAATTTATACATTTTTTTTTTAAATTTTTGAAACTGTATTTATCTGTAAGACGATTTGAAATCTCTTTCTTTATCACCTGAAAGTAGCATTAAAGCATAATAATATATGACAGCTACTTAAAAATGATTAAAGTTATAGTATTTGACCATATAACTTACAATAATTTCTACTCCCTTTGTTTGAACTGTAAGTTAACTCCAAGTTGTTTTTATTCCACATATAATAGGTGAGCCTAGTTCGCCGGTCATAGTTCCAATTCTGATGTTTTAACCGTGATTTCTCTACATGCTGATATTTTGTATACATTTCGTTCAACTATAAGAACCTAGATTTAAAGAATAAAAAGTTCTGAAAACAAGGCGATAACTATGTATTATTAAGAACAAAAAATGAAAGTCTAACATAAAGTCTAGATTTTCTTCAAATTCTAGTTTCCAGTACCAACTATTTTGTGTACAGAAAAATCCTTGAAAACTCAAACTACGCAGTGAATTCAGTCAATAACCGCAGTAATCGGTTAACAATAGTTTAACTCGTTTTCGAGTTATCATTAACTTCTTGGTAAAGTAAGAATTTAATTCATTTAACTTAACCAGTATAGCTATTAGGAAAATATTAACTTTCGCGTGTATTTTGTGTTAAACTCAAGAATTTACATTTGTACCTATTTGGGCTCTTATCTGACTAATTCCTAACTGTTTTTGCGCTCTTCAGACTTCCAACAGCTAATTCTTTGAGTATCACCGGATATTTTGACAATTATTTAACGAAGAAAAAGCCTGTTATCAGCATGGGTTATTTGAAGTATAGGTAATTTATCAGAAAGAGAAGTGGAAACACTTTCAGTTAAAAGATTGAGAAAATAATTTATAACTATGTGATGACGCTGACATGCAAACAAGATCCTTCTAAGCATAGGAAGAGGACTTTCATCGGGATTACGATATTTTCTTCACATTGAGTAAACACTTTTTTACCAGATCTAGGTAGACAGTTAGCAAAGTCCAAGACATCTTCACTAGACGACTAGGTACAACATCTTCATCGGACTATAAACGACTGACAACTTATATGTGCTAAGGACAAAGCAACGACAACAACAATTGTCATTATTTCGTATTGAATCATTAATTAATTTTGTCTCACAACTATCTAATATTCCTCTACCTATGTCTCTTTTTAAGATGATGATGATGACATGGCAATTCTTCACCAGGTTCCACAGCTACAGATTGAAATGATTCACTTGAATTTATAAACGTTTTGCGCTCGGTTGCCTGTAGAAGGATTCTTTGTAATATTAATTAGCACTGCTCATTCGAACTACATAGATCTATGTACATACATAACGTGTATCACGGCACATTGTATGTATTGGTAGTGTACACATTTATTTTTATGAAAAAATGGTCAAGTATAGTATTAATTTCCAGGCGAGGAATTATTGTACATGTACTTAGAGATTTGTGGACAATATTAAAACAATAGGATATCACATACTTATCGATTTATTTAAATAAAGTGGTCCAATATTAGTAAACCATTTAGACAAATTGATCTGGGGTTATTAGTATCATTCGTTCTCTAATTTTGTTTAGAAAACAGTGCAAAACTTTAGCGCAAAATATCGATTCTAACTATTCATGACATTAATAAGATATGAAAAGAAAATTTGCTGTTTTCTTAAAAAAAAATGGGTTGGTATTTCGTAGCCAGCAGATTTCGCATTCAGGTCAGGGGCGAACTGAGATCGGAGCCAAGGAGGGATTTATCAGCTGCGGATGCTCCCGGGGACATTTTCCCAGACATTACAGAATGTCTAGACCTGGACACGACTTGCTAGACGCTGCTGAAGATACTTGTTATCATAATCTGTAGTACTATAATATATTCAGAAGATTAAAGAAGATGATTAAAAATAAATAACAAATCTGTATATATTTCTTTATTTAACGAAACTATTCCTTATTTTCCTTTGTCATAATCGTTACAAATTATTTACAGATTGCATGTTTTTAGGTATTGATCTCAATTACGTCAGAGAAAGTATAATACTTGTGTAAATGAGAAAAAGTAGAGTCTAGCAGGGTGAGTTATCCGACTAGGGTAGAAATGTCAGAACACACAGCCTACCGTAATTGAATTTAAGCGCTAAACAAGCAAGTACTGTACAAGTATTACAGCAATTTAAACAGTATTAAAGTAGGTACTTAGTATTGTTGAAAGAATGTTTGCTTTCAACAAAGTTTGATTCGAAAATTGAATATTAAACTTATCACGACCGAACAAACCAATACGCAACACAGCAGTGTGAAATCGTAATTTTCTAACTTACAACAATTTACCGATTGCCAGCAGAGTCGTAGCACGAGGCTAGTATATATATGTATTTTTGTATACTGGCAACAAATTGTTCTTGTACGGTACACGTTGTGGAAATTGAAACTAAGTGTGAGCTGTAGATAAGAGCGGCAGAGCTGTGTAGAGACTAATCAACACTAATAAACGTTGATGGTGACGACGGACGACGCGAGAATTAACCTTCACAGAATTACACACACTTGACGGGCCAAGTCAAGTGGTGACAGAATGTACCGAGCTCGTCCGGGCCGCGGTGCCACCATGCCGCCGCCGTGCCCGCCGTGCCCGCCATGCCCGCGCACACCGCGCTGCAACGCACGCCATCGATATTAGCAATAATGAATAAAGATTACATACACTCGGGAATAAATTAGCAATAAGTTTGACTGGCAACGGCACCTATTTTCCCTCTTTATCCTCATTACTGTGGTTTGAGCTGCTTAAATAAGACTTAAAATACCCATTCTACCTAAACTTAGTCACTGGAGAGTACAGGGAAAGATTGAATTAGCGGTCGATGTTTATATTTTAAACTTGACACAAGGTAAAGGTTACTCATTCATGTCATAAAGCGGTCAATAATGAAGTTATTTTAAGCATGTTTACGTCACACTTATATCATGGCTACGTCACAACAGCTGATAAGCAAGCTCCAAATTACGTGGTTTCTTATAGCTTGTGTCGACAGGGACTGAATAACCCGAAAATTACGGTATGTTTAAATAACGGTATGACGTCATATCGTAAAAAAATTGTTACCGCTATATTTGGATACCTAATTTTATTTCGGTACCTTAATTTTTGGGTACCATATAAAAGTATATTCGCTAGCAGTACTTAGCGGTTACTAAATAAAGGTATGAAAGAGATGGAAAGACGAAGAAAACAGGATTGTTGCCGGCGCGCACGTCGTGCCTTGCCTTGACCACCCTTTCGGTGCTCGCACCCTCGCCACGTCCCGCAACTGTCACGCTATATTTTCGTACGATATCGCATAAGGTAATAGCGTTACTTATTTTGTACTTTTTATAGGTCGTATATACAGTGTCGAGTCGGTGTGATGCCGTGGAGATTGTCGCGTGTGTTTCGATATAATTAGTCAGTTTTTGTAAACCCATTGAACTGTGATCAAATATGAAAGTTGAGTGCAAGTGTTTTGCTTTTACATGATTATAATTTATAATAGCTTAAAATTAATTAATGCTTTGATTGCTTTGAATCTGACCAGCCCAATACCGAGCAATATCGATTACGGTTTGGTAAACATATTTTAACTTGATTTCATTTCTTATTATCAAGTTATTTACCACAAAATACCTAGTGTAAAAGTGAAACATTTGTAAAAAATATATATTTTTTTTGTATCAACTTCTCGGAGTCGTGTATAGTACCGTTTTCCGCTGCAGTACGCGCGACGTCAATGCGGCTGCAAAGCGTGAGATCGTGAATACGGTTCCCAGGTCGGAGTTATTGGTTTATTCTATTAGAAAATAATTATTTTACAGCAACTTATACTGTGGTATAATCATAGATCATATTAGAGTACAAATTTTATTACTTTTGTCTTATATTCAGTGTCCTATTCTCTTTACGCGGCCTGAATAAGTGTGAAATGAACGATGAGGTATTTCGAAAATCAATCTTTAAAAATAGTCTTAGTGGAGATCTATGTTATTATTTTACAATTCATCCTCTAGAATTGCCTTTATTTACTTCTTTTATTATATTATATTTCGGGAGTGGGATGCCGCTCTACACCGCATAGAGCACTGTCTCGCATTTTCAAACACAACAGACATACTTGAGGAGAGAGATGACAGGCCACCAAGTCTGTCTCTATCTGAACAACTTTTTATTTCTAGAAATACTGTTAAAAAGATCAACCAGTGATCTTCTTATATAAACCCACCTTCTTCGTGCAATTACTAGCTGTTGTCCGTGGGTCTGCCCAAGTGAATATCAAATCGGAATAAAAAATGTCCTATTATTAATCCTGGTTATAAACTATCTGTGTACCAAGTTTTGCCTAAATCCGTTCAGTGGTTTTTGCGTGAAAGAGGAACAAACATCCATAGCATACAAACTTTCGCGTTTATAATAATTTTAGTAAGATCATAGTAAAAATCATTTGTCATGTAAATGTTATTGTAATTTGATCAACATTGAGCCGTGAGCTAATTATAGGCATCGAGTGTCAAGCCTTTAGAGGGTGTCAGTCAATGTCCTCACCAATTTATTGGACAAGACAACTTCTTACTACTTATAATGGTTACCTAAGGGTCCATACTAAACAGTAGGTAATTACTGAAACAGTTTACTTCAATGTAGAGTCGTCATGAAATAGAAGAAATATGTTTTGAGTGAGAATTCAACATTATGACATATGATAGAGCTGATCTGATGCTGGAGCTGGAAGGTGGCCATAGGAGAAGCACCATCGAATTAGCTTCGTTCGAATTGTCTATTTGAGTACTCTGATTCCAAAGCAAAAATTAAAGGCTTCTATATTTTTTTTTTCATTTTATTTTTTTGTCATGTTGGAGAAAAGGAATGCTCACAACGCCTCATCTTAGGATAAGTGGTTTTTGCTCAGTTTTAAAAGATATTTTTACATAATATATTGGGCTTAAAATACTCTAAACTTAAACAATTTTTAGCTTAAATATGCCGTAGGCAGGTGTAAGCTACTCAATAACAATAGTGTTATAATAAATTACAGCACAGTTATTTATTATTGAATATTAGGTTATAATACTGAAATTACAAAATATACCAGAGTATATTAAACCAGTGTTATTCCACGTATTTTCCTTCAGAGAGCGAGCAGGAATGTATTGTTTTTGTATCGGTGTCAGTCTATGAATACAGTATTAATCTAATTTATTAAATAATTATAATCTCTATTTTAATACTTAAGATTTAATATGTACAACAAAAAAAAGCAGTAGGCAAAATCTGTCAAATCCCACGCAGGGAACGCACTGTTTCTGTTTATACTTTTTACTTTATTATAATCTGTACATATGAACATCTAGATAACATTATGCGTTACATGCAATAAGTACGTAGGATCTTTTTGTCTCCACCTTAATTATAGTAACATTGACGAGGTTTAGATCCGGAGTCTTGGGCACTCCAATAAGTCTCTCTTTCCCTAAATCCAAAAAATTAACAAATGAAGAACGACAATCTATGAAATAAAATTATTGCTATGTTATAAAAGCGTTTAACAAAATTTTAAGTGATAAACATTATAAAGATTTTGTGAATTGTCTTTGCCATTAACAAAGTCATATCAATAACGAATTTTGACATAGCTCCCATGAGAATTGAACAGTGCATTAAACCTTCAAGACTATAGAATTCTATTGAATTATATCCACACAAATAAGTTCCATGAATGTATATGAGTAATCTTAATAACGTTATGGTCAGTTTCAAGTACCTCATTTATTTTCTACCTTAGATCTGAACATGACTTCTTCGATCAAACATTGTACTAGACTTCCACTCCTACTCTATTCTGAGTGACGTGACTTTCTATCAGACAGACATAAACATAGCCTTCAACCGTTCAAAGAGAGTAATTTGGCTTACAGTGAAAATATCAAAAAGAGAGTTTGTCACAAAAAAGGTAGCCCATCCATTGGCTATCCGCGACGAACGTAACTTGACATTCAGTCAACTGGTTACATACAACATGAGCCGTTTTTCTCTTGACCAAATATCTAAAAGAGAGGAAAAAGGAGTGACAGTCTAAAAGTGTGCTCGATGGACTAGGTCCGAATCCAAGTACGCACGACTTATCTTAATCACCATCATCAGCCAGTCTCAGCTTAGTCCAGCTGAAAGAGGTTTCTCCCAAGGCACACCGCTAAGCTATGTTGACTGGAAATCATGTGTGTGCGTATTTCAAAGTAAACTGAGTGAGGCAATGTTACAACCTGATAGTGTTAAGGGTGTGTTAAGTCACATCAGACGCCTGAAGGCGGCTTACATGTTGCCACTAGGTTGTACATCAACCATATAATAAGAAGTGCTTAAAGTGATCCATTTTCCCAAAAAACTATCTACTGACAAACTAATTATAATTTTCCTTTAAACATTACCTTGTTTAACGGATACTAAATGCTAAAATCAATTCAAAATTATATCAGGGAAAGCCATACTTAAAAATCCCTACTTCCCTATTAATATTATAAATGCGAAAGTAACTCTGTCTGTCTATTACGCTTTCACGTCTGAACCACTGAACTGATTTGAATGAAATTTGGTACAGAGATAGAGTTGACCTTGAGAAAGAACATAGGATAGTTTTTATCCCGGACCTCGACGAAACCGTAGGCGAAAAGTTAGTAATACAATAATTATAACTTTCTTTGTAAAATTTACCTATGATCACATGTAAATGGTAAGTATTATTATGTTTTGTTATGCATCTAGGGCATAGGTTAACTATTATCTGCAAAAGTTTATACAATGTTTTTATCGAGAATATGTTTAAAAAAAATTGCACTCATTCATTTGCACTCACTGACAATTATTATTTAAAAATAAGAATAAAAACATAAATGTATGCAGGACAATTTCAAACTTATATGATGCTATATTATTTTTCTCTTTAATTAGGCAATTAATAAATTTCTTAAAGGAACATAAAGTTTCATGTATTAATTAATTTGAAGCCAAACAAAATTGCTAGGTGTCCAAGAAAACTACAAGGATTTCAATCGCCTTAATGGGATTACACATTTTTGTAAGTAAACATCGAAACTTGTACGAAAATACTCAATAGACTTACGAACAAGAAAAAACGTATTTTTTAATTACGATGCAAGAGAAACTAAGTTCATAGGTTTAAATTCTTTACCTGCCAGCAAAGCACTATTATCGTAACTCTGGGCAAAGATATGCACAAAGTAGTGACGTCAGAAAATATCAGAATCATTATCCATCTGCCATTTCTTCATTAAACGAACGACTTTCCAGACTTCCACACTTTTTCCAGTTTTGGAAAATGGGCTATTTAAAATAAAAAACTTTTGACTTAGATTTTAATGTGATTTCTAAATGCCAGAACCAATATAGGAAGCATAAACTCAGGTACTTACCATTAACATAGAATATCTTAGATAAATACAGAGAGAGTATTCAATACCATGTTGTGTAAATAAATAATAAATAATAAATGCGGACAACATCACATACATTGTTGGCCTTATAGAGGACTAAAAGGTAAAGATGCTACTCTTATTTAGCTAATGTCAGCCGCCACCACACCAAACAAAAATACCTATATACTTATATAACCTATATACTAACTTTGTATACAATTCTGCAAAAATGACGCAAAATAATGAAAGAATTTCGCATTTTTAAACACACAAGTGTACATTTTCGTACGATCTGCTGATATCATTATCACACATTATCTACGTTTGGCTCAGGTCGACAACCTAACAACTGATTTGACAGTCCTTACCTCACCTCTACCGTTCCATCGCATATATATTATGAACCCTTTTCGTCCTATTATTTACTTTGCGGCTAAGATCCTACCTCTTTCCTTTCTGGAGGACATACATTGACATATTTTGCGCGTTTCCAGCCTTTTTGACTCTACAAATAGGTAGATTAAAAATAATAGTCATCGATAATGGTTGATATCCTTGTTTGTTATGTTGGCGTTTGTTCTAGATGAGTCATTTTGCGATTGTGTATTTGAGGTTTTCGGTTCGATTCTCGATGCGATATTCGATGTAAGTTTTAGTATACTGTTAAGATCGGTGGAAGAATAGAAGTGAAGATATGGTAGTAAGATACAAATTCCGTGTTTTCATAAATACCGAAGTGAGGTTCAACTGATAAAATGAAAACTAAATTAAATTTTATGTAAGTATATCCCCACAATTCTTTACGTCATATATGATTAGAATTTCCCCATTTTGCGAGATAAAGACAATTATTGTTTTACTGTCCTCCATTCACTTTATAACTGTTAAAACATTTCAGTAACCTCTCAACGTATTTCGGGATCAAAACCAAAGAATAACCATAAATATACCTTATAAGAGTACAACAGGTATAATATAGATCCATCAGATGCCAATTTCAATTCAAAGTCCGTCCAACAAGCAAAGCAGTAGCAGCAATAGGTGATGAGCTCACCTCTAAACGACAAAACGCTTGAAGATACAAGACATTCCGTCAATCCACTCCCAACAGCTCTGTCGTAATAAAGCATTGATCATCAAGCCGATAGTCCTCGTATTTACAAACCGACGTCGAATGAAAACAAACAAGCTGACTCAAAGGAGTCCTAAAGGTGAGTTTAAAATAATTATTCTGAGCTAGAATGACTTTAGATGTGGAGGATTCGCTCGACGATTTCATTCAGCCATATTTCTGCTTGTAATTTTGCGCTGTTCACGCGTTTTGTTTACAGGTGCTGCTCTGTGCAGTTTAATTTGTTAGTCTGTTGTTTATTGGGTTTAAGGCGTCGTAAGAATCTGCGCTGATATTATACACCACGTCTTGAAGTTATATTATAATGGTTGTGGGAGCGTGACAGCGAAATACGGAGTAGAGCGGCATCTCTCTTCCACGCTTGCAGTAAAATAACTTTAATTCGTGGTGTTAGGTCCCTGTACTATGAGATACTACAAAAAAAGTCATGTCGAAATCATCGCTCTTTAATTTCAGATCTTTATATTTACGGGATATGGGATTAGTATTGGCATTGGGGCTTATGCATTAGCTTCTAAGCAATAAAGCATAGAGCTATATCTTTTAAAAACCCCGTATCACTATAAAAATGTAGGCCTTTGGTTAAGATCATGGAATTTTTATCTAAAAGGCAAGTGCAGTATAGAAAACAACAACCTATTGTTTAATCTAATCAAATGCGCTTCGACTTGCCTCATTATTTTTCACGCTCACCTTAGATTTAGCTCATAAACCATAAAAATAACTGTTGTAAAGTCATATTGCTGAATTAACTACGCCTGGCTACCGACCGCCTGATGATTTCTATGGACCTCATTAGAATCTCCAATGGGTCGATTGGATTTTTAGAGGTACTACTAGTGAGCTACCACTCATCTTGAAGTATTTTTGCAGGTATGAAAGAGGGACAACGCTCTACGCAATACAGTTTTCCGTCTCGCTTTCACAGGAGCATTTATGTAACTTGAAGTGGTGGTACGGTAGCACTTTTTTGATAGATTCAATGCCACTGAATGAAGAATTAGATACAATTTTGCTATGGACGGAGGAAAGAGCAAAAATTATGATCGTACTTTATAGATTAATTTGCATATGTACCATCATTATCTACCTACTTCAAGAGATGGATAAAAGTTATAATTTAATGTAAGAATCCTGTAAGCGTTAAAGACATAAGTGATTTTTTTTTATTATTATAAAACATCCTGCCAAACATTATTAAAACTATTACTTTACTATTGCGGGCTCTTGCCGGTACCTCTCTTCTTTCATAGTAATGACATTTTAGAAACGTGCACCCTGTCATTACTGCTTTGAAACTGTAGAAAACTTCTGATTTTGATGATATTGATTTCGATAAAAATATTTGAAAACTTTTATCTAAAGATTCTTTCATTTTGGGTGTAAGATATCTCCTTTTCGGTTTTCCAACAATATTTTAGTCAAAGCCATATCTTAAGGACCGCTTACACACATAAGGGATCATCTGGTATTTTCTGGACAAAACAAAGCAAATCTTCAATAGTATCAATAGGCAAATTGATAGCATAACTGGGTATCTATGAACAATTAAATGTATGAAAAAGAAATGAACATATATTATCTAGTTTTAGTGTTTACTTCCCAAACGGTTTCCAGTAAGGAGGTTTCATCTTCGTTCTAAATATCACAACATGAGTATTTCATTTAATTAGAATTGTCTAAAAAAGACTTCATAATGCATTCAAGTCTACAAATACCTTAAAAACTGTATAATTTAAAACAGAAATTTATTTAACCACCACTTAAAAGCATCCCCATGGCCTTAAATACCCCATAATCATGGCACAAGCGTTGTAAAGTCACTGCTGACGGCACACGCCATTACCCTTGAAGTACTGAAAACACAGAATTCCTATAACAATGGTGATGACGCACCATGCGCAGGCGCTGACAGGAAAACGACGCTTATTATAAAGTGCTGTAGTGATTAAAACTGTGTGGAATGACAAATATAGTTGTAATGACTCGGCTACCGCGAAACTAAAGGCAAGACTGTTTGTTGGTATCGGCAAGAGTTGTCATTTAAAAATGTATTCTGTTTTAAGTCTGTCCCTGGGATCTGGATGAGGATTTTTCTATAGTGATGTTACTTACCTTGCCACATTGCCAGAGTATTCCTGTTTAATAAATATCACCCGCACTGGTAAAAGACAAAAATAGTAGAAAAAAATAAAAGACAAATATTAAGTAATCATTTATTGACTATTTACAAGACCATTATACAAGTTATCACTACTTAAAAAGAAAACACAGACTCCCGCTTTAATTAATTTAATCCTTGTATCGCGGGGGTTTCACAATCATTCAAGTCACAGCACCCAGACTCAGACCAAGCGTTCTTGGATAACACAAATGCTTGTCCTAAGTGGGGAGTCGAACCCATGACAAATAGCGCTCAGTGGGTTTGGCGTGGTGGCCACTCGCCTATCATATCATATATACAAGAAAAATACGAAGAGAAGTAGAATTTTTAGGATAAATGTTTCAGCACAGAGAAAAGGTATGATGACCAAATAAAGTGTTTTTTTCAGAGCTCCAAATTACCGTCACATAGACATACAATGAACACACTATCCTTATTGATAGAATCCGTTATTCCAACCACTGCGCCGTCGGGTAATAGGTGTGTCTCATTATATAAAACGCCCGTTTGCTATGATAATGAGGCAAACATTGGTTTTGCACTGTGTACTGCGTTCGGGGGCCGATAATACATAGCTTAATTTTTGAACTTGCTGCTATAACGGTAACCTATGTTGTAAATTGTTTTTAATGGCTCTATTGCTGATGTGCGTAATAAAATTGTATGTTGTTTTTTGACAATATTGTTAAGGCATTGTCTGTCCTTCTTTCAACAGTCTGTATGCTACGAACTTTAAATTATTGACAGATGATAATTTTCGCCACGATTTGTATTTTTGTTTTCGTAATCCGTACAGACGGATCCTTAGCATTTGGCGGTTTTTACTTTTGTGTCATCTTATTCGACAGACTAATGGCAGTGGATGAACAAAAGAGTTGCTCTTGGTACCTACTGTTTCACAGTAAGTAGATTTAATTTTAGGTACCGATGAACTATTTTTTATATTTAATTTTTAAAGACTTCTTTGTATGGAAGGATTCAAATCAAAGGCAAAAATGTTATAGTATGCCAACAATAAATACGTATGTTTTCGAGCAAAATATGATCAACAAATTAAGGATAGGGTCTGATTTTAAATAAAATTATTATTTATTGACGTTTTTATATCGTGATTAATTAGCTTAAAACAATATTTCGCAAAGATTGAGATACAACCACTTGTAACAATCGATTTTTGTTGCTAGGGGCTTAAATTATGCTTTTGGAGAAAGGTTAGAAGCCGTTTTTTTACATTTATTTTTGTTTCTATGTAGCAATAGGTTATTTTTGGTTATCTTCTTAAACTAACATTATTTTAATAGATTTATTGTCTGCAGATACTCAAGTACTTAGGAATCTTTTGTAGAAAATGTTCGACGATGTCCTAACTAAGCTAACTCATAAAATAAATATTAATTTTCTATTAATATGGAAACAATTCAGCGTGATTTTTAAACAAAAAATGTTGTGTTAGATTACAAAAAAATCGTGTGCTACTAATACAAATAGCTGCTTATACAAATTCGAATGCCGATGATCAATTTTAATTTGTAAAACTCAAATTCAATTTTAATGTTATTCATTTTGAAATACATTTTCTAACGTCAACGTCATACTGCATTATTATTTGGGGAATCCGTCGACAGGCAACAAAATAGTTTAACATGATGACAATCACAAATACAGCTCAAATTGTGTAATAACTACCTACTATTAATTAATACAGAGGCTAATATAAAACCGAAACTCAATATTTTTATTCCACTTGGTTACAAGTATTACCTACAGAATATTTTCAAGTGCAGCAGTAAAACGATACTTGCTTAAGTCGACTTCGCGAAATTGCAGGGTTGGCGAGTCGCACCGTGCGCCCGCGCAGCGCGCATGTCACCGGCAGGTTGACGCATGCGCTCTGCACACCTTGCGTTTAACGCATACAACGCTTTCTTGCTGTGTGTTTGAAATCGAATCTATTAATATTTTGTGTAGTAAGTATAAAGTATTATTATGTTCTTCAGTTATATGGTTATGTTATTTAATTAGGTTTTTTAAAAATATGTCAATAGAAACTCAATTTAAGACCAAATTAGAAAAAAAAACTATAACAGCTTATTAAATCATTCAACTGACTGATTTTCATGGGAACTAAAATGAACAAAACAACAAAATTATGCACTAAATAAAAACCGCCTGACACAACTGGCACTTAGATTAGAATTGATCAATCCGCTTTTATTAAAAAAAAATACATCGAAATCAGTTGAGCGTTATAGCCGTAATAGTGTAACAAATAAACAAACAAATACACATATCACATAGTATGGTTATTTAAACTTATTTGTATCAAAACACAGTTAAAGGTTAAGGCAATCCACATATTGCTTAATATTGTGACGTATGTAACATTACTGCAAATTGTGTGCAACTAAAGTAGAAAAACTTGAATAGGGTAATTGGAATCAAATCGTAATCAAATATTATTCAGATGGAATACCTAATAAACAAATCTCAAATATGTCTCTACGTCACAAAAACTAAAGTATTTGTTGTTGAAGCGGCTCCCTTACGGTTGAAAGTCAAGACGGTAACCACTGCGCGTATGGAACCTTCAACTAAGAGATGAAATTGTTAAATTAATTTCCTCTTTTTGTTTAGTAATATGAAATTAAAGTGATTCGAATATTAAATGGAAAGTGACAATGTATTTATTTCTCAAATGAGCAATCATAATATTTTACAAAATCAAATAATGATTAGTTTGGGGGCTTTGAACTAAATGATTCATCAAATACATGCTTCATGTCACGATCTATCACTTTAATAAATTTGAACTATTTGCAGCCGACGTATAACAACCAAGTTTTATATTTATACAAATCACTAAAGCCAGTAAAAGTATGTTTCTTTGACTGCAGGACGAAGTATAAAACTCCATAAAAAGTGCACACGCACTTGAAACTTTATTTTATTTCGCCACAAACTCGTTCAGCCGCCGCCGTCAGAAATGCCCGGTCATCATGACGAACCAGCCAGCACGATGCGAGTTTTAACTTATTTATTTATTTATTCGCACTCTATGTAATATACTTTAATAATATCACCCGACCCAAATATTTATAATAGTAACGAGTACTCGAAATTACCGCCGAATGATTCGAGTCTTCGGCGCGGTATCTGTAGCAACAATATCGATCGGCACACGCCCCATTGCCGGCGCGCCATCCGTGCCGCGGCGCGCTGCCTTAACTGCACGCGGAATGGAACGCGACAAACTGAAGGTTCTTTTGTCATGCGGTGATTTGCAAAACGTACCTAAACACGGTAAGGGCGTAGTCGCTCGACAGCCAAGTGGCGCACTCTCGTGAGAGATGAACGAACAGATAAATCTGAGAGAAATGTTTTGCGGCGGCGACATTCTATACAGCACGTACATTGCTGCGTTTTACCCGAACCAAGACTCAGTACAGACTCAACGCGCGGCAATGTAGAGCGCTCTCAACTGTTCGCTCAGTAGTGCGTCGCTCGCCGCGGCATCGTGGTAAGGGGCGCAGGGTCGCAGAGCTAGTGCGGCCTCGCGGCCCTCTTCGCCGCAACGCAAATCGTTGAAATCAAAACTTTCACGCTACGAGAGCGCTACGAAGTTTTACTGCTACGAACTTCCTGCTACGCCGGCCGTAGCGCGGCGCACTCAAAACTTTGTTCAGAAAGCTTTTTTATTTGTCACTTTCTGTTATCAGTTAGCTGAAAACTTGAGCTCTTTATGATTGAGCATTAGGATTCAGATTTCAATACTCGGAGTTGTTATCAAACGCTTGAACAAGATATCTTGTCTCAACTATCCGTGGCTAACAACCAGTATTATATTGAGGTCTGGAAGGTTTTTAAAAGTTTTCCTTCGATCAATTTAATTAATAAAAATATATAGAGACTAGAGACTCTTTATGACTTCGATTTAAATGATATTGTGAATTGGATATTGAGCAAGGGATTATGACGAAATAAATTTCTGTACAGGCACTGAAACTATATAGAACTATATTCAGTGCATTAAGTCGTGTATTTGTAGCGGGCAGTGGAGTCCTGGCAGCGGGCAGCAGGCAGCAGGCAACAGCAGCTCGTTGAGTTTTGTTGTTCGTGGAAGCGAGTCGCAGGTGGGCCGCTACTCGCAGCCGAGCGGCCGAGCGCGGCCGAGCCCCGCCGAGCGCGCACGACCGCTCCGCGCTAGAACGGCGTATGTGACGGACGGCGGCCCGCGCTAGCTTCAGTCTGCGCTCGGCCACCACCCTGCTCGCTTGTGTCAGTGACGCCGTGCTGTGACATATTTGACAGTTGTTATCGTGATTCGTGTGATGTTTTCGTATCGGAACTATGGTGTATCCCAATGAAAATGTGGAGTGATTTCCAGGTAAGTGATAGTAATAACACGTCTTCAGCTAGTTCTGTGTAACGTTTGTGGAGAAATCTCATTTATTTCAAATTCTACTTGAGTTCCCAGTTATACTTTTCGTGTAGTCTGCAGTTTAGTTACCAACTTGGCAATGATGAAACTCGAAATATAGTCAATGCAAGGGTATTTTGGATATTACCGCGTTGTTACCTTTTGTTTACATCCAATAAGTTGTAGTTTTGTCGACTTTATAAGGTTTTTGAACAAGTGGGTAGAATCGTTGAAATCTTTATAAGGATAATAGTGGGTTATAGAGGAAATATTCTGATATATTTTTTTGTGTCTTGTGAAAGAGTTTTAAAGTTTATAAGTTAAAAAGTGTCTCCAAAGTTCACATTTGTACAGACTTGTAGGACAATTTATTAAATATGAGACAGCATTCTCATATTCTCTTTGTGTTTCTCCATTCTAATGTAACTATGTCATTGTTATTTCGTCTGCTGTTACTAGTTCTAACTAACTTTAAACTGTTGATAACATTGTGCAACAATAATTAAATGTTGCCTTCATCTCATATCAGTCATTGTCTAGTTTGTACTAATTAAACATTTCCAAATTGTGATAGGAAATTCATAAAAACATGCGCGCCTTTTTTCGAATCTGACAGCTCGGCGCGTTTCCGGCGACCTGTCAAACGCCATGTGATAGATAGAAGGGCGCATTCGGTGGAGTTTTAAATCAAAGCGCGGTATTCGGCTCGAATCTCGATAACTGCGCGACGCTCGAGGCGAGCGAGAACTCGTCACAGAAATACGTAGTGCTCGCCGTCCCGCTCTGGCGCATAGCTCGGTCTCGCTCTGGCGACGGGTGTTTTTGTGTCGGAGCGGGTTTTTTGTGTGCTTGGCGAGGCTGGCGCGCGGCGCCCGCTCGCTCGACTCGACTGACTCCACATTAATTATCGCCGAGTTGGCTCGCCATCGCCAGCCAGCGCTAACGCACTTTACTTTCTATATTGCTGCGATATTACTTGACTCTTTTACAATGCGTCGTAGTTTTTACTTGATGATAATGAATATATTCATGTTGACTGCGATTTGATAAACTGAATAAATATACAAATGTCATTAGTTATGAATTTGAGAACTTTTAGAAGTATAAAACAAGCATTGAAATGCAGGCGAACTAAGTTTTAGTCTTGTTTTGAAAAAAACAGTATGCGAGTAGGGCTGTATTCGACGTTGGTGGGTTTTCCTGGTGGCGTGGCTAGGGGCGCGTTGCCATGGCGACGGCTGGGGCGCCCCGCCCAGCACGGCCTAGAGCACCTCCTCCACTCCTCTTATTGAGATTTACTCCTCAACTGGAGTCGCCATTGGCGAGTCCACTGCTCGCTTTTATACCTTTGCTTTTCTTTCTTTATTCACTAATGAACGAAATACACTGTATGCCAGGAATACGTGGATGTACCGATTTTCTTTGTTTTTCGTCAACTCCGATACTGGCTTAGATTCGTTGGAGTTTATGTTTATCCATATCAGTCGTTGAGTCCGTATCACAAATAAAACACCACCCAAGTTCGTGTGTCCTTCACGACTTGGAAACTTTTGTTTCGTTGCTCCAATCTTTTCAAAATACATTATTCATATGAGTATTTCAGTACCGAATAATGCCTTTTTGGGTCTTTCGACTACATTATGTCAACTTTGGTAAACTGAAGTCCATACAACACATACATACGTACAAACTTGTGCGTCATCGAATAGAAGTCTTATTTTTACCGATGATGTATTTTAGGGTTAAATAATGTCATGTAATTACGTCCCATCTGGTCCATGAATTTGGCTCGCGGTACTCAGCAACAAAAATGTATTCTAATAGTAACCCTACTTCTAAAAATAAAGACTTAAAAATAACTGTATCACAAATAAATTATTTAACTTCTAAGCTATTTTTGTTCTTCGTTTCTAAATAAGTATCTAAATTAATTACTTACATTGTCGAGTGTATGTCGCCTTGTATATGTAGAGATATTAGAAATGTATACAACCTCTATGTTATGTGGTTATCAAAGTTGGCAGTAGACCTACAAGGGGTGGGGGTGCGTGGAATGCGACTTGTTGCAGTCACGTGCGCTAAGAAACTATGCCCAAACTACCCTTATGCACTACTACTTACATTTAACCTCCTCAGACAATTTAGAACTTTGAGCTCAAAGTGATACAGTCTAAAATCGTTCGCATGCTTCGTTTACGGTAACTAGTTTGGCTACCCAATGTAATAAACTAGCTCCGATACCCGGTTTCGTTCGTCCGCCGCGCGCCGCTGATTGCCGTCTTTGCCGACGCGACTATCTATATTTTTAATGAGAAATGTAATAACGAAAAGTGTTTCAATATTTGTTTTTATACAAAAACCGTTTTCGGTATCAAATAATACCTTCAACTCACTATAAAAGATGCAAATGAGTAAGAAAAAACAATATTATTGTTATAGTAATTAAAAAAAAAAACAAATTCTTTTCCACGATAAATTAATTCATCCTACGTACAAAAAAAACAAAACCAGAGACATAATACACAAATTACATAACTTTAATATGTCTGTATTAAAATGCCGTTGCCATAGAAAAAAAAATGAGACGTCAGATCACAAAACATTACCATAAATAGTTTTGTTTCGCATATCGTGTTATTAACCTTTAGTGTTTGAACGATCTTGGCTACTTAACTGTTTTATAAAAACGATTGATGATTGGGAGCCACGAAAATGCTGGTCACCATGACTTTGCCAACGGATAGGAAAAAGGGTTGATGGTGGTCAAGTCAAGTTGTCAAAGACAGCTGATGTAAAAGTCATAGACAGTAAATAGGTAGACGAAAATTACTTATGGTAGAATACATTTTTTTAAAGTTATCACTCAATTAGTTTCACGTCTGACTTGTCCCTTCGCTCATCAGATCAATGAGGTGTTGCAAACACCTCAGAATAGTAATTTCAATTACAACCGCTGTAGTTATCTGCTAGATATTACGGAGACAATACTAGGAGTCTCCGATCGCGTCAGTTTCTTGCCGCCTGTTACTACACCGTAATGATCATAACAATGCAAATAGTTCCCATTTACGGCACAGATTCTAACCTCACTCCACGCACGTTAAATAAACATGTATGTAAACAAACGGTCTATCACGGCGCATTATGAATCAACGTCACAATGAGCCGCTCCTCCTTAAGCACACCGCGTAATAATAACAACTTTTATTACACATTTGCCGTTAAATTCACGCTCGCATTGTAAACAATCGACCACGTGGAGTAAAAGTAATAGTAAACTCATAAACAAATGAATGAATTAGCCATAGCGGTGCCGACGTCATCGGCGAAGACACGCATAATAATCGCTTATGCAAACGAGCCTAATTATGTAAAGCATTATGAGCCGCGCCGACGTGTTTTGACATACGCTAATGACCAATTATATGGCTATTGTGTGACTCAATGAACTTGAAAGACACACAATAATATAGGGCATCGACACGCGCGGTGAATGACGCCGCCATCCATCGGCCGACACCTGTTTAGAAAAAATATATGCGAATGTCAGGTGCACCCAATTCAATGGTCGCTACTCGCGTGTATTTATATTAGGACCGGCCCGGGCCGCGGCTACCAACTTTGTTTACCATTTTTTACGATAGACTGGTGACATGTTAGAATTGCATTTACAAATTCTATTCGTGTAACACAGGTTCGGTATTCTCACGTGATGTTTTATGTAAACTATCGTTTTCTTTTGTATTATGGCATCGGGGGAAAACCATTGGCTTGTTCGCCTGATAATTGCTTACAAAATCTATCTGATTATTCCGCAGCGGATATGAGCAGCAGTAGAAGTATCGCTATCTAATCTTCGCTATACGTTTCAGCATGATATGAAAATTATTCTGTGTAAAGTTGGCGATGGGTGATGTTTTTATTGTTTGCGAATTGCTAGGTTTTTGCAGGGAATTATTTTAATTTGTTCTGTATCAGGCACCGTGAAAGATGCGGACAGAGAATCGAGAACGGGGGATAATAATATCTTTGGCATTCGCGGAGTGTCTCTTCCACGCTCTAAATATATTTCCCATGGCCTCAATGTCGCACCGCGACCCAATTACGTCTGGCAATAAAACAATATATGAGTCGTTGAACCCTCCATTCGGAGTGATGGCTATGTAAACATTGCATCTGGGTAAACACGCGGGGTGCCGCGTGCCCCCGCGCCGAGCCGCGCCGGACTCGAGACGCGCCGCCGCCAATAATTTATGTAAATTCACGTCATTGTATAAGAGTGATGTTTTTATTGCAATCTTGTTTTGACGGTCAAGTTCGGCACGCGGCGAAAGTTAAACAAGTACAATAACTCTTAAAGTTTGCACCTCGCATCTTAACGTGCGCCACGTGTTGTGCTCGGCGGCTGTGAGCGAGGGCACTGTACATTGTATACTACGTACCGATGTCACTGAAATAACGATACTGGAAAAAGGACTTTAAGTTAGGACTTAGAGAAAAATGTGATTGTGGTCGGACTAGACTTTGTGAAAAACTGGGTGATGTGCAAATATACGCGCATGAACTTTTCCTAGAAATAAAGCAAAATGTCATAACATAAATATGATAGTATCTGCTCGTAAAGTGCTAAGGTACCGTCAAACATGCGAATCTCCAACTAAAATATTTACTCTTGAATGAGAACGTAAAAGTGGTAATTTTGATTTAGCATCGAATGTTTGTAAATAATGTTTTACTACAGCCAGCAAGTAGCGTAAAATCTTGTTTATAATTATGATAATAGCTTTATTATATACTACTACAAATCTATTTCGTAGGTAGTAACCATTAATCACTTATGAATGAATGAATGTTATTATTATACGGCAACCGGTCAACGATATCATAATGTTGTAAACGTCATTTTATAATCATAAGCTCATAAATAAACATGATGACGTATCGCGGGTGATCACCGATCGGGCGGAGTGTGCGGCGCGGGTTCCGCAGCCCTCCGCGGCAGCGCGCGCGCATGGTGCCGGGCGCCGGCTGATAGCGCGCACCTCACACATGCCGATAATTATGTAACAATGTTTTGACATTCAACGACACATTTAGCGCGGACATTAAGTGGATCAATGAACTTGAGCCGTTTGTTGTGCTCGCTGTTACGCAACGATCGGCGTTTGAGTGAGATTAATGCGCGCGGATTATGGCACGCGATACATTTCAATTTACGTTCCGTTTCATTCATGACTCGAGATAATGACGACGCACTCGTTCCGCTCGTTTGTTTGCTTTTGCTTGTCGCCGGCGGTGTCCGCTCGTAGCTCGCGGCTCACGTACACAGGTACACTTTACATACTCGATCCGCCGCTGATCTACCACGATTTATGAGCACCCGTCTTGCACCGCACTCGTCACACCTATGTGACCGGCCGACCGACACACCGCGTACAATGTCTTTAATTTATTAAACATTGCCGTCCGGTCGTCACTCCCGTGGCCTAGGAGTCTAGGTGGCACTTTGTTTATGTGAGGGAAACATGTGTACGCGGCGACCGCCACAGGGTAGATCGTACTATTAGCTACAAGTTTGAGCACAAGACGGCGGGGCGAAGGGAGTAAGTCTTCACCCATTGACGGTTGAAGCGGCCCGCGACACTTTCACTGCTCCGTTATTGCAGTTACTACGCGCCTACTGTGCACCCGGGGGTAACGGGCCGAGGGGGCCCCGCCACCCTATTGCATTCACCCCTCGTTCTCACCCCGCATAGGGCACGACTTACAACAAGGGTGCATGCTTTCTAAATTTAAGAATATGTTTTCTAGCTTGATGTAGTATCTCACAGTTGTTTACCTTATGCTGCAAGACGTTTAATAATGGAGCGATAGAGCATTGTGATCGCACCGAGACAAACGAATGTAAAATGTTAGCAACGAGCGTATCGACGGCGATCGTATCTCAAGTCTAGACGGGCGGGCAGTCGCTCGAAGTGGGACAATGTCAACTGTGAGGGCTCGCTATTATTTGCGTAGACACGTGTGCGTCGGCCGAGGAACGGCAGCGCGAGTGACAAGTGCTCGTGAGTCGTGACGGAAGTTTGTAAACAGTGCCGGCCTTGGTCCCGGCCGCGGGCCGCTGCACTGCAGCACCGCAGCGAGCCGCACCGCTGCCGCACCGCGCCGCACTGCCCCGCACTGCCCGGTCACGCACAATCTATATCGACGTGTTCCGATATCCAATTACACACTTCTATCAATCCATGAATGAAAATGATAATGTACCACCCGACCGACCGTGACAATCGATTCGATTCATATCTCGAATCGAAGACAGGTGGATTACTATTACTTACTACGGGTACAACAACAAACTATTATCACGTGTGGAATGTGCGCGATGTTATCGTAGCGTCGAGAGTGCTGTTATCAGAAGGCATCTTTTCGCAGCGATCTATGGGAGATAGGTGTGTTGCCGTAAGACGGGTCGAGTTCGAGTCGAGTCGCGGAGAAGTGTAGATGGCGGCGCGTCCTTTGGTAGCGGGTGTCCGGGCGGGCGGTGATTGATGGCCGATAGATAGTCGCGACTCGACATTGAACCCGTCCCGCTGCGGCTGCACGCCTACAGTAAATATATCTAGTGCGGACTTCCGCTCGTGACGTCGCCCGTGACGTGCGCATTCCCTCGCTGACGTAGCCGCCGCCGACGCCGACCTAACACATTTATTATACTTTTTGTTTACACTATAAAACTGTATTTACATTGTTATTGTTTTGTGGGGTCGTCGTCTTATCACTTTATTGCTTTATGGCTCGTTTGCGTTTATTGGCTACCTGTCTCTCGATTTCGTAACACTCAGATGAACCAACAATTACGTGAAGAGGATTTCCATTTCGTTACCGTATATTAATTAAATACCGCACACTTGGAGCCGTTTTCATAATGTAGGTTCTAGTAGAGCGTATTTGTTTGAGTTATAAGTCTGGTAGGTGGGCTGGGGAGAGTCGTGTCTACTGTGTCTAGTGTATCAGTCTTCTGAAACAATTACGATTGAACTACATGTTAGTTAGAGTGGAAAGTATTTATTTGTTGTCGAGTGGATATTATTTGAGCGGGTGTACCGTTGGTTGTTAGGAAGTTAACTGGAACGCTCTCGGGAGTAATCTCCTAAGTGCGTACTGTTCGGAAGAGGCAGACAAGGGGAGGGGCTCATTAAAAATTCATTCTTATTTGGAAGCTCGCCTCGTAATCAGCCGCAAAGGGGAGGATCTCTCCACGTTCTGCGAATTCTTCTCTCGCTACTGATTTATTAGTTTTGATCTGAGAAGGGAACTCTACCGAAACAAAACTTGCTTTTTCAGTCAATCTGAGCTAGTGTTGTATATGTATAGCAAAGTTCTTTACAGAACTCAAAATGATAGTGAATAGAAATTGAGAGTTGTAAACCCATCGTTACAAAATGGACATTTTATAGGCGCTAGGCAAAAACTGAAAGTTGTAGAGAAAAAATCTAGACAAATATTTTCACTAAAAGAAAGGAAAAAACGAAACTCAAATAAAAGATAACACCAGTGCAGTCAGCACAATAACGGATTTACTCCAATCCCGTCCCATCTCGAGAACTTATTCAAAACTTACTTAACTTATTAAATTCCTTTTCCATTAGCACTTGCTTACATAACGGGCATAATAGCTCTATCTCGTAAGTGTCACTAACCCAATGCCATTCGTAATTAAATGCATAGTCATACATTTTTTAATAATTGGATAATTACAGTAATGTAGTCGCTAGTGTATGTGTGTTTCACCATATTCCCCAGTGGTGGCGGCGGGCGCCCGCCCCCGGCCCCCACGTCTCTTTGATCTGCCCTACCATTTGTTCTCCCCAACTCGAAAATATCTCGTTTCCAAACTGAATTTTATTTTCAAGCAACAACCCGGGCCACTTCTTCTTAGTAATTTTAATTAACATCCACAATTCAGTACATTTTCAGTGAATATTGTGCAAGTTTTCAAATAATAATGATTGAGTTTAGTGTTTAATTTTTAAGTTGAAACAAAAATTCTGCTTTCAAATTAAAGTAACATTAGAGACGAAGTGAATTCTTCCTGGTTTGGAAATGAAAAATGTACTTTCAATTACTTTCTGTGCAATAATGTGATCGAGTAGAGTTCAGTTGGTAGGGCGGCGCGGCGAGGGTTGGCCCCCGCGCACCCGCCACCCCGTCCTAATCTCCTCCACCCCTCCCTACCAGTGACGTCACCACTTACAGCTCTTTTTTGGCAATGAAAAAAGTGATGAAGTTATATTTATTACAAATTTCTTTCACTTTTTAAGTCTTCGAGGTCGTTGCTTTGTTTATTTGCTGTTCTATTAATCGACTGCGTGCTGCTTTTTATTTATTGTACGTGTAGAAGCGGCTTCGTTTTTATACGTCATGCCCTTTAACTGCAAACAAGTAAAAAGTGTCTGCGAGAAGATACGCCATCCAGTAAGCAGGCTCGCGACATGTTAATTGACACACGATATTATCGTCGTCGAATCGTAAATAAACAAGATATTTTAATAATAACGGTCCTAAACCGGTTTCGGTGTAAGTCGCGTGCAGCCGAGTGATGATGTACGCATCAATCACAGATCAGCTGATCGGCGGCGGCCGTTTTCCTTTTCATCTTGCTCTTTATTTAATTAATTGTTCGCCGCGGGCGGCGCGCTCTCTGGGCCACGGTTAAGCCGACTAACCGCTGAACTAAAGCCTCCACAAACTTACTACGTTTACCGCCGTTGTTATCAGATTATGAATGAATCATGTTTGATCTCTATTCAATCTAGTTCCTAGTACACGTCGACGGCTCGCGTCGCGTGCCGCACTTTATGTTAAACGTTTCTACTGTATCGATGATCATTACTCTTTCTTTATTTGTTTTCGCACTATTATGCTTTGAGATGTTGTGATCGCGTGGGCACGAGCCGAGTTATGTCATGTACCGCTAACAATGGCGATTTTCGCTCGTAACCAATCGACAATGACAACTGCAATGGACCGCTATAAAGAATCGTGTTTGTGAGACGACCGGTCCTTTGTTCAGTTATCCATGCACTTCTACCGAAACAGGTGCCCCATTTACTGGTTATTATTTGCATTCCTTGCAAGTGTCAGTCAAACACTCGTCCGACTCGTGCTCCAAGAGATAGCAGCCCGCATACAATAATGAAATGCCCCTATAGGAACCAATTATCACAAGATTGGGGAACGCCCATTATCCTTCGACTTGGCCTGGCGAGACTTACGTAGTGAATCGATTTGAGTTCCACACAGACGTATATTTTAAAGTAATTTCAGTTGAGCAAGTGAACGTGTCGGGAGGGGGCACTGCGTATCGGCGGTGCCAGCGCCGTATTTCTCATACAGAGCTATGTTGCAACCACGGCGTGTAGCAAGACGTCGCTGGTATCGGGCACAGAGAGCGGCTGTCACGTTGTCTTGAGCCGCCGAGCGTATGGCACGCGTGTGCTGCGCGTGTGTGAGTGACGTCAACGCGCCACTTTCTCCATACTTTCGTCGTTGCTGTTGCGCTAAAAAACGAAGCTCGCCTAGACGACGACTATTAATACATACGATGCGACGTCGCACGCTCTGTCGCGCGAAACGATACGGAATTATTGTTTTCTGCGTGCGACAGGCGTGCGTGTTAAGTGTACAGGCCGACTCTCCCTGGTGCAGCGCGCACCTGCTGGCGCGGCTCGCCGACAACTAAAACATTGCACTTTTTCCATCTGAGAATATAATTGGAGTCGGTCTGTCGCTTGGCGGGCGGCCTTGTTGACAAATGACCACATTTGTCAGTCGCGAGTTCGCGACTCCGAGCACTCGCTAATATATCGAGCAAACAAAGCGAACTGTTCGCTCACGCTCGCGCCGAAGGCTGCCTCTTTACAGTTCACCGGTCTACTAATTTTAAGTGCTTTAATTCAGTCACAACAATTTGTGCTTTAATTCGCGCTGAAATAACGAACAAGTAAAATCCATTCGTTGCCATCGCACGCCTGTCTAATTAAGCTCTGTCATAGACTCTTCGAAGGCTCTATTACGAGCCGCCTCCAAACTTAGAGCGGACTATAACGCATTTGGTATTCAATCAGTAATTCTTGCCGGTGGAGAGTGGGTTTTATGCGGGGGTAGTAAGGTCGATAACGCGAGGGTGGAGTGAAATTCAGCTCGCTCAGTGTGACAATTACGGCGATGCGGCCCGCCCCGCGCCGCCGCAATCGATAGGCCTACGGGGGAGGCGCGGGGCGCGGGGCGGAGGCGGCGGTGGTCATTACTTATGCAAAACAGCATCGGCGCTGGCGAGCAGCTTGCTGCGGCTGCCGGCCAGCACGCACGGCCGGCTGCGTGCCGGTGACCCTGCTGAGCCCATCAATATTGACCTTACACTGCTATCGATTTATCGACCCACCGCACCAAATGAAACTGTCGCAGCTCTTATATTTTGAATGTTTCATTTACCTGATGATTCAAAATAAAGTCCTTTGTTAGGGATCGCGGCGAGCTCCTCGCTGAGTTCCCGGGCCCCCCTAATCTGCGAGTTGGCGATGGGCAAACGGACTCGGGGCTCGTTACTGAATTCGAGAGACGGTCTTTGTACTCTCCCTCGGCGCGGCCTGCACGAGGGTCGCCCTGACTTTTGTTGCCTGCCTCTTTCAACTGTTTCGATGCAGTGTTTTTACAGTTAAAAATAACACAAAGTTTAATTAAAACAAAAATGTTTTGTAAGCGAACTGAAAAAGACAACAGAATTCCTTATGAATTTAGATCAATTTATATAAGTCGAAATATAATATGAAAAATACATAATTTGGGAAAGAAAAAGTTCAATTGTAGACTTAATCCTAAGCACCGATGTCGTCGAACTAGGCTAAGCTCGTGAAAAAGCTTCGCTCAGTCAGCGCTCGAGCTTTCGCGATAAAGTTTGCGCGCGAAAACTCATTCCCGCGCTTTATAACCTGTGAGTTTCCAAGCCTTGGAGAGGGAGGGTTTTATATAAGTCACCCTCTCGGGCCGCCTCTTGTACATAATGTAATTGGCAACAGCGAGCGCGCTCCTCGGCGAGCATTGTGGGCGCCCGCTCGAGCGGGGCCGCACGAGCCCGCGCGGGCCTCTCAACTTACCCTAGCGGGAAACTTTACTGCTTTTCAAAAACTTATTGTTTTTACTCTCGTAGCGTTGATGTTTGTATACTTAGTTCATTTATTTACAGTTTTTAATTAGGTAATTAACACATATGATAAAGAATTGATCAAAAGCGTTTCAATTCTTTATGAGTTCACAATTAACACGCTCGTCTAAACAACATTTTTGCTAAATTGTATAATAGTCTTAACTGATAGAGAATGTTATGAATCGTTATCTGTATAATTTCATAAATTGTATACAAATAAATTATATTCACAATTACTTACTTTATAATGCGATTATTGACAAATGTAAAAATAATATCTTTAAATAAGATTGCGAGCTGGCCGGGTCGGCGGTATCGTGTTATCACGCCGCTCGCTATGTTATCAGCGTCAAGGTGACGCGGCGATGTAACGCAGCCGATTGCACGACTGAAGATACGGCTCACTATTTATTTCGTCCTATCCAGCATTTCACAATTATTACGATACCAAGGTGATCACAATCACGGGATACGAACTCTCTTTAGAAAAATCACGTATTCACATCGGTCTAAAAGTCTTTATTGAATGAAAGTGAACTTGTAATGGAAATACCTTAATAAAAACACATGATTATCGCGGCTCAGTAGATATCGATGCATGTGCGATCTAACACAAGTTCAATAACACGGATCCAATATGGTAACAGTACACGTAATGAGTCACGATCATTTAACGCACTTTAAACTTTAACTCCACTATACCTGCACTTCTGTAAACCAGCAACGTCGGATCGTTTACTTTTTATTGAAACCAAGTGTGAAAGTAAGTTGTCGCCAAGTTGTCACATGTTGAGCGGGAACTCGCGCGGCAATTATGTATAATATCGGCAAGGCCACGTGCTCCGTTGACGTTAACAAAGTTTCCCGATGCGGGGAAAACTTTGTGACATGTGAGTGGTAGATACTTACAATATGTTCGGTAGGCACGCACCCCGCGCCCCGCTCCCCGCCGACGCCGGCACCGCCGCCGCCGTGACTCAGCGGCGCCCTCGCGCGACGTCGCCCCGTCTGCCCCCATGGAAAATTTATACCCACCCTCTTCCCAAGATCATTACGAAGTGAACACACTAAATTCAACCTTGCCTTCGTGGAAATACGAAATGCTTTCGTTCGCCTTGTTGGAGCAAGACAAAGGAGCACCAGCAATTTCGTCGAAAACAAACCTTAACTCCTGTGGGATATAGTTTGTAATTTATGTGACGAAGTGGCTCACGTGCTTCGAAAACGCACCAGTGACGTCACCAACCTCGAAGGTGGGATACAGGGCGGCGGCGGCGCATCTTTTATGTTGTTTTGCTTTGCGTTTTGAGAGTAACAGAAAGAATAGTTATCGTGCTCTAGATTATAATCAATAATTCCGTACTTTTACAAAATTCACGAATGTAATCCTTAGAGTGCTGTTTAAGCTAGAGCTAGAGAGCTAGCACAAAAAAGCCACATCTAACAGTAGTACCGGTGAGACACGGTCGCTGTGCGCTCCCTTAATTCCCTGCTGGTGCGAGGTGGCGCGTCTAGAGAGCGTGTGCTCTCTCATCTCCTTAATTCGTCCTTCGCCGCAGCCCCCTTAATTCTCCCTTCTAGCATAGCTGGGAGGGTGGGCACTCACTCTCTTGTTAACCCGAGTTCGCCTCCCTTATTTATACCCGGCGCGTGGGGGCGGGCGGGCGGGCGAGCGGGCGGTGGGCGGCGCAGGGTGGCTCTATCGACGTCCGTACGCTGTGTCTATGTGCTGGTGAATTAAGAGCGAGTCGGCTTTCATTTTGCTAAAGCTTCCACGCTCGTGTGCTCGCCTTTCAGGCGCTGCTTGGTGGTGTGCACACGGATGGGTCGCGCAACTCTCGACTCTCAGCCGAGGGGATAACAGCGAAAACCCCTCAGCCCGCCTCGCTCGCCTTCAGCGTTTTATAACTTCAGAGGGCGAGGAGGCAGCAGAGTTTTTGTGAGTGGAAGGACTTTTTTGACTAACGTTTTTTATGTTTTACTCAGTTAGGGTTCGCTAAGATAACGACATCTCGCAGAGGGTGGAGAGCGCTTTCATAGGAGATACATGTTTGCAAGCAGTAGTTGATGTTTAATAAATAGATAGATAGAGGATGCAACGACTTATGGATGACATACAGGTCAGAGTAAAAATGCTGTGTCTTTTCAGGCAATAATTCATGACTGTCATGTAACTTCGAAAGATTAAGGTATACTTGTAGTGTCGAAACTATTTTGTAAAGTTTGCAAGGGCCGGGGACGTGGTGGGTGGCTAGGTCTACGCACAACGTCTTCAGAGAAAGTGAAATTTAGCACAAGTTCGGAGAAATACAACTGTTCGGCCCCCTCCCTCTCAGGAGCTGCGGGGAGGCAGTCGGCAAACGCGGCTTATAACAATTAAGTTTATTCGCTCGCAGGTTTTTCTATTCAACTCGACAAAAAAACATTGGAAGTTAAGAGTTGAAGAAAATAAAATTATTTAGTTAGTGCGCCAGTGCCGCCGCGGTCAGCCGCGGTAGAATTCATCCCTTTCTAATTTATCTTAAAGCCGAGAGATAACAAAGGCTGATCGATAGAAAAGAATATGAATGAAAAGTCTGTGAAATAGCAAATAGATAAATAGAAGTCCTGCCTATATTGCTCTCTTTAGTTAATCAAATCAAAATGACCAAAATTTTCCTTTGTTCCTTAAAAACATGTGCATAATTAATTATCGATTTTCTGGAACAACAGTGATTATATTAGTGAGCTAGACATGTTGACCGTGATGCATGTACGTCAGATTAAAAATCGCGAGAGCAACTGCCTCTGTGACGGTTGAACGACCTCTGGTAAGGTGTCGGTTTCGGGCAGGTTATTTAGTGCGGGGGCGGGGGTGGCGGCAGGTGGGGCGCGCAGCCCCGGGTCGCCAGGCAACGGCAACTGGGTCACTCCGGGCCTGCCCCGGCCGCCCACCAATTATGTACACGCTCGTTACCGGACACGCGTTTTTCAATCACATCCATATTTAATTGGGCATCACGAAGCTGGAAAATGTGTTTGAACCGCCATGTTTTACGAGAACTTTATTTGAATTGCGTTACATATAATGATGCTGGTTTTACCAATAATTTCGAAATGTTTTATGCTGATTAACGACTTGTGTTCGTACCTCGGTTTTTAGATCTTTTATATAGTAATTTCTATGAATTTTACGTCAAATACAGAAAATCTGTGCGCTCTTTTTTTTATAAACTCGGGCTAACTAGATGAATGGAATTTAGAGTGACCGCTTTGAATACTCGTGTCATTACATTAGATCAGCTATGCAAATCGAAAACAGCAGATCATCGGAAGAACAGGTGTAGTGTTTGTGCGACACATTAGCGGAGCGCGGGCCGGTACCGCGAGGCGACGCGACTCGTCTTCCGGGCTCCTTACAAGACAAACCTGTGCCCTAACTTGTTGCATGGATGCACCGCGGAGGGTGCGGGGTGGCGCGGGCGCGGGGGCGCGGGAGGGCGCGGAGGGCCGCGGGGGCGTCTTCATAGTGAATGGGCGCGAGATGTCGTGGCCGGCCGCCACGTGCGCGTATGGAGATGTCTCCATTGATAACCGTGACCTCGCCCTTATCGCCGCTTGTCGATGAAGCCCGCGTACCTGAGCACCGAACTCCCGACGCCTTGCAACCGACTGCCCACTTGGGGACTAAACGTATGTGAATAAAAGCTCCGTACTTTAAGTTACGAATGTACAAAAAAATATCGCATGAACAAACAGTCAAAATTACCTCTGTGGTAAAGGTAGAGATAGTTGGTAAAGGTAGACATACCAAATGATGTGCGCATAGTTTGCTGATCTATGATGAATTCGAATAAAATACATATCATTTTAATTAGTAGCGATTAAATTGTACCTATTCAAATTATATTGGTAATTTGTGAGCTGGATTTATTTTATTCTATGTAGAGTTCCAACAGAATAGCTCTACACATTTTACATCATGTTGTGACCAGAGTTAAATTCCTGTTCAATCAGTGCACAATTCGCAAATGAAATTGTAGCACTACATTTTTAATAAACGAATAATCAATACAATATGCACAGTGGCTGTATCTATACAGCCACTTACAACTATTCAGTTCTGTAAATTGGCATAACGGGGTCGAGTCAACTCGTAGACAATTAGCATTGAGTACGGCCGGGCAGGCGGGCGCATAGCAAGTGCAGCCTTGACATTGGCCGTCGCCCTAATGTCGTCGCATCGATTGTCGGAATGCGAACAAAACCATCTCCGGCCGGCAAATAATAATAGTGTCGAACCGATGAATGAGCATATTAGCGAGCGGCGCGGGCGCGGGCGGCGCGAGCCCGGCGTCGAGTCATTACGCGCCCCCATTAATCACTGCAACAATCGGCCGATATCTCGCTATTTACAAACGCGGGAGCACGTGTTCGCCGCTCGTACTACGCAGAGTGTATTGACCCATTTAGATAGCTCGACCTTCGCGCGGCCATTGTGAGCGAAAAACATAAAAATAAGTTTTATTGCGGCGTCGTTATGCGTATCGCTGCGGCGCGGGCCCGCCACCGCCGCCGTCACGCTCGCGCCGCACCGCCCAACAGCTGATTGCTACGTGACATTTTTATTTTATTCGCTCTCTTCCGGGGATTCTCCGAGATACGTGCCAGTGACGTCATTATCAGCCTGCGTACGCTGCCACCTGATTTATTATCTCAAACACTGTGATATTAACTCACCCCTATGGATCAGCGTGATTTATGTCCACATTGTATTGTTTGCACTGCACTGACTCTGTGATGAATGTGTCTCCAAGTTCAATGTTTTTGATTTACTTATTAGTGAAGGGTTGGTGATAATTAACCTTTCTTTATATTTTGATAAAAGTGAGCTGCGTAACCTCTGTTGCTGTCCGAGTCCACATTTAATTCTTTGCACGCGACAAGCCATCTCCGGATCTTTATTTAGATTTTCTCATTCATCAAGATCATTGCATTTCTGCTGTCGGTCTTGGTGCAGCGCAGAAATAGTGTCACTAAATCCTATTACTCGGAATTTTCGATTTCCTGATAGCTCCGTTGTCCAAAGATCATAATACTTTTATGATATAGACCGTACGCTTTGAGAAGTTTACTATGTGTAGCAGAATGTCAGCCATCTAAATAGGACTGACAGTAGCATCGGCTTAAATTCGCAGACCGACTGTTCCGGAGACAGCATTTAGCTGAGAGCCACCCGAATAATTCTCTCATTGCTAATGACACCGCGTTAATCCCATCCACTATGATCCGATTCACCCATAACGAAAATGGATCCCGGCGAAAGGGATAGATATCGGATTTAGGTCATCAGAGTTTAATGAAACAGTGCGAATGCAAGTCCAATACTATTAGCTTAAGCCAGTTGAAAAATGTGCGAGCGATAGTGATGTAAAGCAGCATCGTTACGTGGAAGCTTCGGCTGCTAATGGGTTGCAGGGAACAGTTAGGTTGTGCTCGCGTGGAGGCGAGTGTGCTGGCGTAAGGCGCCGGGCAGAGGAGGCGAGTGCCGACATTCCGATCATTCGCCAGGCGGTCGCGGCGGTGCCCGCGTTCGGGGAAGCGTGCGTCATCTCGCGCTCTACCGACAAAAACTACAAATTTTCCCTTTCATTGCATCGAGTGGTCGCAGCTCGCTCATCATAATAAACGCATAACGCGTCGACTCGCACGCGCTCACTGTAAACAATGCGTTTCGGGAAATCCCTCTCTTTTTATGCGGGATCACATTCCTGAGGGATTCCTTTTGTTTGCTTTTCAACTGTTGTTCATTTTTTTCTTTTTCTCACCTTGAAGTCATTTGACTCTATTGACACTTGCATAACGGTACGCGCATAGATTACGAGCTTTTTGTTATAACCATTCAAGACATCTATCATCGTATGAAGCGCCTTTATGTTGTCCAGATAGCTGTTAATGTTTTTTATAACTCTTCAGATTTGATTGATTTTTATGCGCTTTTGAAGCCGCTTTAGAAAAAATATTGTTTACAATATTGCATTATACCACAAAGTAAGTACTGAATTTATAACATTAAAGTAGAATACGCAATTTACACTTTCTATCATATTTTTATTTAAACTCTACTTTTCGTTAAGTATAAGCATTGACATCTCGAAACAATCAAACCGGAGTCCAATCATAATATTTGAGCAAATGCATAAAGTTATTCTAGTGTTACTTAAATTGCAAGTTGCAAATAAACAGCCATTTGTTACGGTTAGGTGTTGGCAAAAAAATTAGATTACCCAACTACTGTTCAAATTAATCGTGTACGGGTGAGCAGTAGCCGGAGGCGTGAAATAAAAAGCTCGACAGAAGCACGGCGAAGCTGCGCGAGCGCCGGCCCACGAAACAGGATGTGGGACTGGTTGGCGCACGCACACAGACGCGTCGCGAGGCGTGTGCGCATGGGCGCACACACGCGCGCGCGGCCTCGCCGCTCGCCGCTCTCCGCTCACGGAAATGTGCGTGCCAGGGCTGCGCTACCACGACCATGCTCAGACATCATTTATTTTTATCAATCCTTCCAAGCATACTGCTCAAATTTGCAAGTTTATAGAGTCATAAAAAAAAACAATATTTTGAGATGATTTTCTCTCCTTCTGACAATATTAAAGAGCAAGAAACGGAGACTGCAATAAACTGCGGGAGTTATTTTAAGTTGGTGTTGGGAATGCGTTTTCGCCAGCTGTGTGGACAGCCCTGGCCCAGGCGAGGCTGCCTTCGTGCCGCAGCTCCGACTGCCGAGAGCCGACACTGCCACGAAAGAATCCGACTTTTTTGACAATTCATTGTCTACAAGCAGGTCGCTTGACAATGTTACACTGCTCTACATCTAAAAATCGGGTCGAAATTCTTTCAATTTACTGTATTTAAACAAATTGTAGAGACCTTGTAAAATAAACTTATTTGAAAAGAATTGAATAACCCGTAAAATTGTGCCTGTCATAACAATGCCATCCAAATAGCTGGTAGTATTTGCGATCGTCAATATTCGTCAACAATAACGTTGGTCAGGTGTTTACAATCTAATCTGAGTGCAACAAACGGGTCCACAGGCCACAACGAGCCCTTCCGAGATGAATGAGTTTAGCAGCGCCGGTCACGTGCTCTATTGTACTAAAAAGGAGCGTTAATGGTTTAATCGGTCATTCAATCGGCTCGTTCCGATACTGCAATAGCGCAGCCTCTTCGCACCGTTGTTTCATGAATGGACGACAAAAAATGAAATAAAATTCTACTACGATGTTATGACCGTGGCGTCGTAAACAATCGTTATTTATACAGGCATCGATGTATTCCACACACAAACATGAAAGTTGTGTTCACGTGGGAGTCTAACTGTCACAGGGCGCTCGCGGCTCGCGACTCTTCTAAACTAAAACTTACCTCTAAAATGCTCTATCGTATTCAAATGGCCAAGTATACCTGTTACAATGTTTTACAATAATTTAAGTAATCAGTAAAAATCTATTATCAAAATATTTACAAAATAATAAATTGAAATTAGAAGTTTCTATGAATAAAGCCACCATTAAAACGTTCCCACATACAAGTTGGCGCACAGCGCTCCGTATTTTACTCATGTGTATAGGGCGACCCCAAAACGTGCAGCGCAGCACCCTACGCTATCTACCCCGCTTTATAGCTGGCTTTATAATATAACATTGTGGAGCCGACGCCGCGCGACGAGCGTAGGTAGCTGTAGCGCTAGATACAGGCGGCCGCTACGCGATGTTATTATGTGCGCGCCTGTGTGCTGCACGTGCACGCCGCGCGCACACAGCCGCACGGCCGCGCGCCCCCCCGCCCCGCTCCCCCGCCGCCCGCGCCCGCTCGCCGCTCGACATGGCTGTGCCGCTGTGAGGCAATGCCGTTGCCGTGCCGCCGTCTATTTGGTCTCCACAATGCCATAGAAAGTCTCCGTTCGACTCGCCTCGCCGACCGAACTTTTCCTACCTCCTCGAGCGAGAGGCGCTATAACAACACCGCTCCGACGACTCGTCGCCGACTAAGACTTCTTAACGCATATAGTAGAATTCTTTATGGTTGTTATTTTGAATAAGCACTAACTCCTCGCCTCGGCGCTATAGCGAGCGGTACGGTTATAAAATGCCGCATATCCGAGACTAGCGATAAAATAAACGTCTGACGTTTCCAAGTTTCGAACGGAGAGAACGAGCGACGCGCTGCGCATCAGAAAAAGAACTTTACGACAAGATTAGAAAGAGCGAGCGGAGCGGCAACGGCGCGCAGCCGCGTTCCAGAGGCACTGAACGGCAACGCCGAGCGCCAACGTCATTTACTAAATTTATTTTCATGAGCGCCAGCGCTGGCGACGACACTGCTATGCTACACACATATAGCGCTCGGGTGCCGCGTGATACAACCTCACGCTAGATATTATCTAGCTATTTCTGCATATTTAAAACTCGTCGCGTTTACTTATAATTTTCCTTTAATGAACAGTAGGTGTAGTGCCGGTGCAATAATCGGCCGGTACAATGAGGTGGCACGTTTGCGCGAAGCGATAAAGGGGTGACGCAAAGTGATTATTTGCAGCGTTGCGATGAGTGGCCGCTGAGTCAACGCAACGGGCCGGCGCGATGGCGCGATGCCGACGCGGCCCGCTCGCTGCCATCGCAAGTAATCGCACTCTGTCAGCCACGGCTCCGCTTGCTACCTAACCTACTAACCGATCATACGTTCTCGCCTTCTCATTATGCGTCTTCATACTCTACCTCACTCTGTAGGAAAAGGTAGAGTTTGATGTTGAGGTTGACAGTTCTGTAGAGCTACCAATTATGATTCAAAAACAGTAACTACATACATTATATTTATAATTATCTATAACCTATCCATATAAATAGAGATTATAACAAAATGAATTATATAAAATTACAAATTTAAAAATAATTAAACACTAAAAAGGTTCAACTATAAAATAGATCAATGCTAAGTATACTTGTAATAATACCTATGTATTTTCAGTAAATATAGGTAGCCTAGTAATTTTCGTTGAATGATACTATTACTGCATAATAATAGGTGGTATAAAGACTAGAATATCTAGGCAGGTTCTGGGCAAGGCGTGTGCCTCCTAATTGCAGCGGCAGGTGTAGGGGCATCTGCCGCCGCTGGACTTGCCGCTTACTAGTTTATTTTTCACAATGTGTACATCGCCATGCACACTGTCCACTGGCTTAACGTATTGCAAAATTTCGAGTCAACCACTAATGAAAGTAGCAATGTATTGGTGCGTTCGTAATTCGATAAATATGCGTTACTGCGGTAAAAGTCAACGAGCTCGTCGCCTGCACGTCCGTCATTTTGTAGTACGGAGGCGACTGCAGCTGCCAGCATGATAGCTTGTTATTCAAGTATTAAATAAAGATAAAGTAAGTTATTCGATGTGAGCCTCAGACTTGACTTTGTCATAGCATATCTATCCTGGGAGTTTTTAACTGTGTCATCTATGAGCTTGGTAGAGTAGGGGCGAAAGAATGCGTTCTATCAGAAGGGTCTTGTTCCCGGTGGGAGCGAGCTGCGTCCCTCTACCTGAGCGCCCAGGGGCTGCGCTCAGGGCGCATTGTCGGTAAAAAAACTGAGTAGGGTCGGGGCACACAATAGGGCTCAGATGCCCGTATGTTACTCTAGCGAGCTGAACATACATTGAGTGTAGGTTGAGTGAAAAATGGAGTTTACTGATATAAAGAGAGTCGAATCAAATGCAAGGCAACTTGACAATCTTTTGACAATCATGTCTTTGATTTTAGGGTTGAATAGGGTGATTTATTATTTTAGATAGGATTAATCTCAGACGGTTGATAATCGATTTCTTCATTAAGCATATAATGATCTATCAATTCATAATCATAGCTTTCTAAGATATATTTATCCATTGAACCGTATTGAAAAAATAATCCATACAAACTGATAACATGAAATGTTGTATTCGTTGTCCACGGAGTGCACAACGTCTTAGCTTACGGTACTTGTGGTAGTTAGAGAGCGGCGCCGCGCGGCTCCGCCTGTCCGCGCGCCGCCGCACCGCCGCGCCCACGCACCATTGTGCCGAGAGCCCGGGTCTCCACTGGTACGCGGCTACACATCCGCATCTCGACACCGGCTACCTCGCAGCCTTCATTGCATTATGACTACATTTCGAGATATTCCATAATTATGCTTTAAGAACATAAGAACTTATACTAATACAGTAATGTCGCTTTTATTTAAACGTAGACGAAATAAAAGTGTCACTGTCATTACGAACGATTCGAATGATGTTGGTGATGGTATATAAAATATTATTTTGACTTTAAATTAGATTTACCACAAACGTCACAGTCTTACAGTTCTCAGTGAACGCGTCAATATTTGGATTGCAGTGAGTGATAACGTTGTGTTTTGTGTATTTGCAGGGCTCGGGCGGCGGGTGCGGCGCCAAGCGGCGCGCCGGCTCCCCGTGTGAGGGCGGCGGCAAAGTCGCGCGCTGGGAAGACTCGATCGCTCGGCTTGAGGCCGTGGCCGCCGGCGCTGGCGGCGGGGACTGCTGGCGCTCCGAGGAGGAGGAGAGGCGCGCGTGCCGCCGGCGCTGGTGCGGCGGCTGGTGCGGCGCGCACGACACCATCCGCGCCGAGAACGGCAAGTCCTACCTGGAGCTGGGCGGAGCGGCCGCGCGCGCCTGCTGCGACGGCCGCGCTGCCGGCCGCTGCGCCTCGCGCCGCTGCTACCGCGAGAGGCGGTTCAAGATGATGAACTTGTGCGCGCTGAAGCTGGCGCGCCTCCGCCAGACGGCGGACCCGTCGCTGCGGCGGTCGGTGCTCGTGTGCAACACGCTGCGCGGCATCGAGCGCGAGATGGAGCGCGAGAGCGCCGAGGAGGCGCCCTTCGAGCCCGCATGCGTGGCGGGCGGCGTGGCGCGCTGCGAGCTGCTGGGCGCGCGCGACCCGGCGGCCGGGCGCGCCACGCCCTTCCCCGCGCCGCCGCCGCCGGACCGCGACTCCGGCTACGGCGACGAGGAGCAGCGCACCATCGACTGGGGCTCGGTGCTGAGCCTGTCGTCCCGGTCGGCGCTAGACCCCCCCGAAGACGCGTGGCCCGACGACTGGGGCTGGAGCGAGGACAGCTTCGTGCGGCTGCTGGTGCCCACGAGTTAGTGCGGGGCGCGCGGGCAGGACTCGCCCGCGCCGCTGTGAGCGCCTGTGATAGCGCGCGGTGAGGCGGGCCGCGCGGCCGGCTCGCGCCTGCGGCCGCGCTCACCTCTAGTCGGACGCGCCGCGCCGCCCACGCGACGCGACGCATACACGCAGTCAGTAGTTAGTATTATGTAATTGCTAAAGGGAAGGTGCTAGCTTCGGACGTGACGCAGGACTTAAATGCGAGCCGAGTTATTTTTGATAGTTTTATTTTCTTTAAGTGAATTCCAAACCGAAAGAAGTGACTTAGCTAATGACGTTATTATCGTTTAAATTAAAACTCAGGTGTTTGAAATTTTGTTGAAATTATTATGTAATTAATTAGGTAAAATAACTATATTTATTTCGTTGACCAGAAGAAGAAGAAGAAGAAGAAAGTGACAATTTGAAATTATTTCTGTCTTGATATTTTCATTGTAATGAACTGAACAACGAGCACTTTGATTTGTTTGGGTTATGTTGACCGGAGCGAAACCCCTTGAGCGCGGCGTCCTGCCGGCGAGTCGTTGAGAGCGAGCGGCGGCTCGGGCGCGCGGGGCAGCTCGCGCTCCGGAGGTTTCCCTGCGGAGTCGTGTTCTAATGTAATGTGTGGACATGTGCCGTGTCGACTAGCGCATGGTGTTGTGTAAAGCTACTGCAGCACGATGGTTGATGCGAACAATGACGAACAAATTGTAATGACTAGTACCGCGGTACTTAACGTAACTGGTGAACTTTCATTAGTTTCACATCCACCACTCGCGTGTGCCAGCACTCGGTAACTGGATGTCAATTAAATAAGCCTTACCAGCTGTGACAATGAAAGTTTCATGATTACAGGAATCGTGCATTTGAATAATTGGAATTTGTAATACATGACTGAACCGTGGCTGTAGGTACTTAATAACTCATATTTCGGAATTGAGAGTTCTGTCCATTGATTCGGATGCCTTCTAACGATCAATGTTTAACTTTATATAGACGTTAAGACCTTTATTTAGACATAAAACAAAATAACTTTAAAACTCTCATCGAATAGTTTATTTACTACACTAACAGTGAACTGCAGTTCCTAATACGTAATTAAAAACTAATTAGAACAATCTTTAATTTATTCGACACATTTCCTTCTAGTTTTGTACTGCGATATTCTTGTTAGGGGGCATCCGAACATCAGATAAGGTTTTCGATAGTCAAAAGGTAGTTCGTTGATGGACTCTGTAAATGCATTGAGATTTGAGAATTGTAATAAACCATAATTGTATCAATAGTTTGATGTGTACCAACCCGTCGTTCCTAAACAGAGACAGGTAACGAACAATGTCGAAAACAGAACTTGGACGAGACTTGCTATGACGATACGTTCTCTCATTAGTAACATCGGGTTGTGTGGCGCGGGTGTCCCAGCTCGCGGGCGCGCGCCCGGCCTGCCCGTGACTGTACCCTTGGTTCGCTCAGTCACGGCCGGGCACGCGCCCCAGCTCGCGGACAGCGCCGCGCCAACCACGGAATTGTGACTGCATGGACCAAACCTACCTAGCACGACTTTTAATAGAGCAAAGTACAAATTTCAATAATAAGATGCATTCGTGCTCCGGCGCAAGTTTGTCCACCGTTGTCAATTACTCAAATATTTGAATTGTGATTCGGTAGCTAATGAGAGAAAAACTCTATGTTCTTAAATTTAGTGTACATATTAGATACGGAGATGGGCATTATGGCGTGGTGATTCGCGCCCGTTGTAAATATATTATGTAAAGTAATCATTTTATTGATGTCGATGTCGATTGTCGGGTAGCTCATCACACCGCTCGCGAGCCGCCGTGCGCGACGCCCTGTTGTTTATTACGACCTCTATTCTGTCCAATACACTCCACAAGTACAGATTTACAAGTTACATATTAATGCATTATTAATATAATAAGATGTCACAAAATTTTATCGCCAGTACAGACCAATAATATACATGAACAACGTTTAGTTATAATTTTGGGTTCTAAACTCATAAGTGATGCACTGAGTTACTGATCAGCTCAATCTATTTTATTTTATGAGTTACTTCGCGTTAGAGATTTCGTTGATGATGTCCGTATGGTTGGTTGTGATGGTTTACTTAAGTAAGTTAGCGACTCCGGCAAATTGCCCTAATTGTCTTGTACCTACCTATTACATTTTACTATATATTTGTATTAACATTTTTGAGTCAAAGTTTTGTATTCCTGGCGCATAAAGTATACGAATTCCATTTGTCGAAAGTACTTAAAACTAATTAGTCGATCCTTTCAGTCAAACTTCCTTAATGAATTAGTGTTATGTTTGTGGACACTTTTGCCTCATGAATACAAGACGGTTAATGCTTGCAATATAATGTAGGTACAGAACTTCTTTATCCTGTCATTTTCGTAAAATAGCCGACTGATCTCGAAGTCGGATTGTCTGTGAAATATATAAATGTACGTTACTTTGATGTAAAAATTTTGTACAAATTGTAAGTGGTGGGCCCTTCTTTGAATTGTATTGAATACTCCTAACTGTTAGTTTGTGTTGCGAGGCCGGCCGGCCGCGCAAGCGAGGAGTCGCACGCGCGGGTCGGACTCGTGGCCGCTCGCGGGTCGCGCGTCCAGCCCGCGCGCGCTATGTGTTGTGACCTCCAGCAATAATTACGATGACAGGTAGACTCCTTGTCGCATCCGTCTTTACTCAGTTGCGAACGTTTCAAAGAAATTTTCGCAACTTTTTCATACGTAACTTTACGACTACAGTGTATAAGTGTATTTCCTTAGTGTTTTTCATTGCCATTGGTTACCAAAAATGACAGGATTTTTATTAAAACTATTGTGAATATATTTTAGAAAGAATACTCTCGTTAGATAATTGAGAAATCCATTTTGAAGGGGCTCATTTTGCACATCGAATTGTTAAATCGTTCCTCAAGTTGGGAGTTTCTCAAAATCGTTTCTCGATTTGTCTGATGTAAGATATATAATTGTAATATATTATTGTTTAAGCCGTTGTATCGAAAATAACAAGAACAGGAATAATTTTGTGAAACAATGGCACAAAGAATGAACATAAATATTATATATATTATAGAAACAGAAATGTGGCTATAAAAGCAATTTTTATAATAAATATTTACTGTTGAAGAATCTTTGAATTTTTCTTTTACACCACGAAGTTTGACCCAAGAAGGGCAAGAAGCTCTTTATTTACACACAAACTATTTTTTTATAATTACTGAATATAGATTTCAGCATAAATCGCATACGTATTATTTACACCAGATTTCAGCATAATGACCTTCTGTCATCTTGTCAGATTAAAAAAACCTCTTTCTCCAGGCGAGCCATTGCAGGTTTTACGAGACAAATAAATAACACATTTTTCAAGCCACCTGCTCACATTCCTTTGGAGTAGTCGTTACGATGTTCTGGTATTTGAAAAGCTGAAGAGAACTAAAGGTGAGTCTTATCTGAGTGGGCGAGTAAGTATTATCAATAAACCCAGCAAACGTTGATTTGACATGGTGCAGAAAAAAGAATACGAACGGAAAAAATCTTAAGGGTATGAAAAATGGACCTACCCAATATGCATACAAAATTTCATGAGAATCGGTCGAGCCGTTTCGGAGGATTTCATTCTCGTACATCGCGATTCGAGAATTTGATATATCAGATAATTACTGAATAAAGTCAAGTCTACGACGAAACGTTTTTTAAGTTTTTGAACCCAAGAAAAGTCAGTTTATTTTTGGCAATAAAGACTTAGAGAACAAAAATCTGTTAACGTCACTCGTATTATCAGGAATTCCATCCTTGTGTCGCGTTGCACAAACATTCAAGTCACATGCACAAAGACACCCAGACTCAGGACAAGCATTCGTGGATCACACAAATAGTTGTCATACACGGGGATCGAAGCCGCGACACGGGTTTGGAGTGGTGAGCTCAATCACTCGGCTATCCGTGCAGTAAGTATAGTGCTGTTACCACGACTATAATTATATTTTAAAACTTGGTAGCTACCTGTACACCACCATAAAGACGGTACATCCTTATTACGCTATAAACTTCTAGAAATAATAGACAGTCATAAACTGTTACAAGATTCTAAAATGTTATCACTACGTATGTAGGAAAGTGATTGCAGTTCAGGTACAGCTAACTTGCAAGAGAACATCAGGGCCCCGATTCTGCTATTTTACAATGGCCGATGAATGAATGGCAACAGCATTGAATTTGAAGTTATTGCTTTTCTCTTAAGCATTTTGCCAATACAATAATTGGATGTTAATTATATTGACCTTAAGTGTACCGTCCCGTACTGCATTTACAATTATTGTGTAGATAAATGTTTAAGAAAATAAGAAAATTTACATTACAAATTTCATTCATTCATCGGGATTCGTGCTGTTGTGGGAACGGGATAGCGCTCTACATTGCGTAGATTGACGTCTTGCTTACACTGCGGCAGAATTTTTGAAGTTCAGGCCTCCTGGACGAAGTTCCTAGTGACATAGTTAAGTATCAAAAACTTACTTTATTTCTTTGTTAATTTTTGTGTTCTGTTTGTCTCTGTATTACTCAAATTTATTAAAGATTAATAAATTAATAAATCTATACTAATATATAAAACTGAAGAGTTTGTTTGTTTGAACGCGCTAATCTCAGGAACTACTGGTCCAAATTGAAAAATTCTGTTTGTGTTGAATAGACCATTCATCGAGGAAGCCTTTAGGCTATAAACCATCACGCTGCGACTAATAGGAGCGAAGATACAAAGGAATATGTGAAAAAAACAGGGCAGGTATAAATCATAACTTATATCTTCTACCCACGGGGACGAAGTCGCGGGCAACAGCTAGTTTGAGATAAGATTCATACAAAGTTATTAAAAAAAGTATGTATTTATGGGATCAGTTATCCCATATATACATACTTTTTAACGGAAAACTTGCCTTATAATTATTATTTGAGTGAGAAAAAAGTAACAACACAGTCATGTTGTTTCACAATCTCTTATTTTAAATGGATAATCTAGATTCAGCTGAAATTTCAACTTCAAATCATCTGCATAAATGGCAAAGAAATATCTAATATTTTTACTAAATTTCAGACGTTAAATAAAATAACAATTAACCCTATAATACAAACCAGTAGAAACGCCATTCAATTAAACAGAAACCCCGTAATGCTTCATAAACAAATATGAAATAGTTTTGTGAATTTATGTTTGCCGTAAAACCATATTCGTAATCAAAAATCATTGGCCGTCCAACAAAATGAGACCGAAGCTTTTAATTATTTCGTTGGCTGGTATGTACAAGTACGCACTCAGTTAGTATTACGTATTCGAGTTAAAACGTATATTATTGCAAATAATTATCCAATTTACAGCAAAAAGGCTAATAATTGTTATTGATGAACGGTATTGACTAAATCCCTTTTCAAAATTATTTAGTTATCTGCTAAAATGGTGAATCGATTTTGATACAACATTGACTAAACATCTTTAGGTACAAGAAGCTACATTTAATTGAATTACGATAGTACGTACCATAGATGTATATCGCCTTGTCTAAAACGTGAAAAATTAAATAGAATATTGCAAATTTTATTATTATAATAGCGATATTTTTTTTTGTTTCAAAAGTTTCAAAGTAAAATAGGAATGCAGGGTATAGGAAAAATAGTGTAGACGGTCAATAAGTGACCACGAAACGTCCTTGGTGTCAAATACTTTCTAAAAATTGACCCAGAGAAGACAAATACTCGGTAAAACTGAATTAAAGCTCCCGCGTAAAGTCTCTCATACCTTACTCTATATTATTTGAATGTTAAAAACTTTAATTATTACTTAACAGTAACATATATTATTAGGAAGTAACAGGTTCAGTCATAAATGAAATTAGTATTTTTCCCGCGTTAAACTTTAGGAACTCGATTTTGAAGAGCGCTTAACACACTATCAGCTATTCTGGTAGTTTGAAATCACATTAATGTATCTTTTTTGGATAACAACCTACATCGCGATTATTTGTGTATTTATTATATACATACTAAAGTGAATTATGTAACTATGTTACACTGAAGTACTATCTAAACAGCTTGATGAATGAAAATTCTCTCCCGTGCGAACTCAGAGCGAATCATTAAACATTTTCTAGACTTTTATACTCTTATCATTAATACAACAAGTCGAACTTCCTTATAGTCATTTGGCAAGCGACAGATAAAGATATAACCAACTGTTTCGACTTAAGTATCTAAATACATATTCAATAATAACGACTGCACTGTGTATGCGTCTGATTAGACGAAAAAGGTAAATATTTTCAAACCGATCTCAACACAAAAAACAATGTCATTCTTTATATTTTACTGTTTGAAAATGAATGTTGGCACTGCGCACGGTGAAGCAAGAACATTTTGATGTAAGTAGCGACATCCAGTGGTGGAGTTGGGGAGTTACGTTTCTCTCTTGGCTCATTTCTTCAAGTCTGTTTCAATTGTAACTGCTTGGACGCCGTGAAGAGTTCTTTTGTGTTTCCACATGTCTCCTGATCGCCTGAAAAGTATTTTTTATTAAAAATAGTTGGTCATGTGCACAATAAGTATGTGTAATTATGTATAAGTTAAGTATGTATGTAGAAAATAGGTAGAGTCCGATTAAATAGATTTCTTAAAAGTTAATTATTCTGAGTATCTGCCACGGCTTAGTTAGCAATTAATAAGATATCCTGAAGACTACCTATTATTCAAATAGATTGATAATTACCGAAAGACCAAACATTGTGTGATTAAATGTCGACTCTACAATAAATAAAATCCTACATGTAAATAAATTATTCAAAGTTTAAAACTAAAAATAAACATCTATATACTAAATATTGTTTCTTATGCTATCAAGAACTAACAATTATATCCATCCCTCTAAAATGCGTATAAAATAATTAACTTCGCACGCAAATTGTAAAAGTAAACTAACAACAATTGGTAGGATAGTCTCTGATACAACTTTCATCTGACAATATTTGTGAAAAAACTGACTCTTTAGTTTTAAATAAATATATGAATAAATGTAGGTACGTCTCTATTCGATACAATAATGTAAGGTTATTTAATTTTCTTGTCAACTACTTTCTGGAAAGCGTGCGATTGAAATTAATTGAAGCATTACTTATGAATAGGCTAAAGAGAAAAAAATAGAAACCCATCACTTTTATGACCTATATTTTTTTTATATAATCTAATTTTATATATTTTTTAGGTAGAAACCTCCCTAAAAAATATCGAAAATTTTAAATGACTGTAACTATTCATGAGTTCAGTCTGTGGACACACGGACAGACTGCGGAGTTTTAGTAATAGGGTCCCATTTACCCTATAAGTACGGAAGATTCAGAGACGCATGCGCTTTGATCATAGCAAAACTGTTTCTCACAAAATTACTGACTACAAAAGTGCTCTTCTTCTATCTAGAACAACTTTTAAAAGGATCTGTAAGGATACATAAGATTAGGTTTTATGTAGTGTAAAAAGGACAGTATCATTGTATTTGTTAGCATGTTAATATGAACAGCTAAAAGTCATAAATATTATCGTTCGGTAAAACCCGAAACGAACTCACGATATGAGCCGCACTGTACGCGCTACATATCACTGCGTTATTCCGGCTTGTGCCTATCTGCTGGGACTTCAGAATATCTATATTTTCGGTATGAAACTATGTATATAAATAAAATATTAAGATGTAAATTGGTTTAGTTTTTAATTCAATATGGACACAAGGGCCATATTGAATCCAATAAATTGGCTAAAACAAATAATTGTAGGTAAATGAACAATAGTTGGGGATTTAAACTCCTATAAACGGAAACTTAACATTCTCTTCGTAAATTATTTCAATAAATATGTCAATTCCCTACACCATATTTTGTAAGAGCCTAGCTCCACAACAAAATCTGGTGGGCATTTTACCTAGATACTGTTTCCTGAAAACTATAGCTAATAAAAAAACTGCCTAAAAATAACTGAACAGAAAATCACCAAAAGCTCTAGTCGAATTGTTATCATATTTTACATCTGTAAATCTTAACAGATGTCGAAAGAAGCGCAGGTAGAAAGCGCAGAATAAAGCATCATTTGAAGGTACGTAGGTAAGTGTGAGACTATGGGTAAGCGGGAGCGGCCGAGACTTTTTTGCTTACCCCGCAAAAGCCTCGGCGTGATGAACCGATAGGGAATATACAGGTATGAGACGGCGCACTGCAAAATGTCTTTAGCAATGACGCTGTATTTTAATTGTCAAATGAATGAAACAGACAAACAAACGATTTCTAAGTATTGTTCTTGCTGTTAAAAACGTTAGTCATTAGATATCGTTAAGGATTTGGCTTTGGCCGCTTGAAATGGGATAGAATTAAACAGAAGGTATTATAATTAGGCATATCAGCCTTCTAAATAGGGAAGGTTTGAACAGCTTCCATTTCCAATATTTTTAATCACAATTCAGTCTGGACTCCAAGAGAGTATTGGTATATCTACAGCGGTACCTAAGTCTTACTTGTGGGGTTACGTTCCAAGGCCGCTGCAAATCCTTAGGCAGTAGGGAGGTTTATAAGCATTTAGGAGTATAGTGAAGATCGAAGGGTACCTGAAGGCAGTTCCACAGATATCACACTCGTGCGGCTTCTCACCGGTGTGGATGAGGGTGTGCACGGTGCGGGCGTAAGGTCTCCTGAAGGCGGCCCCGCAGATGTCACAGCGGTATGGTCTGAAAGCGACGTTTAACTGTACATGAAATGATTCTTCCAAAACAAAAGTCTATCGCACTAAGGAAAGAACCTTGGGTCGCTTTATAAACATTTAAGTCACATGCTCATACACTTCAAGACTCAGAACAAGCATTTGCATTCATCACATAAATGCTTGTCCAACGAGGGAATCGAACCCACGACATGTCACGCTCAGTGAACTTGTTATGGTGACCTACACCACTCGGTTATGCCTGCAGTCTGTAGATTTGCATTATTTGCTTCTAAGTTCAGTCTTGATTAAATTTTCAGTTATTTTTTTGTATCAAAAATTAATGTTATCAGAATCAGTTCATTGATTTTAGAGTTACAATGACGTTGACTCGTTAAACTTTTGACAGGTTTAATTAATAGTGAATAGACACCTGAAATACGTGGCTTCATAATATTGAAAACCTCACAACATATTAATATAACATTTCAATTATTTCGTACAAAATTTTAGCCGTAAACCAAATAAATACCGCGAAATATTTTTGTAATGTCCGAATGAAATATGAAATGCACCTATTATTTTGTTTACCGAAATAGCGGCCAGTATATTTCACTATTGATACCGACTGATTACAGAATGTACTCACGTTGAGTTCGAAATTTATCCCGGCCAAATGAACGCCCGATGTAGTTATCAACACAAAAGAATTAATATTGGTCAGCAGAATGAGTGCGAAATACTTTTTACCGAATTCTGTACATTAATCAATACAGGTTTCATTTTTATATAGAGGTGTATGAAATTCAAAATATAGAGAAATCTTTCTGTTGATAAATATTTAATATTACGTTGCGTGTTTTAATGTAAAAAGCGGGATTTACGCTCGAATTTCGTTTTTGTACTTTTTATAGTATGGCGTTAACATTAAGCAAATATAATCCCCAATACTGGCGCAGCGTTTATAAAAGTTTCATTTCGAACATTTGAGTAAGACAGCGCCATCTATGTTATCATGACGAACTTAACACCTTTCGCCAGCTGCATTAAAGGCGCTGGCAGAGACCGTAGTGACTCCAAAATTCAAATTTCTCCCCCAAATTCGATACTTAAATCTTTGTGAACGAAATTTGATTTGTCTGAATGTGAAACAAAAGGATTGTATGGTAACCTTTGGTCTGTGTGAATGCGTGCGTGTTCACGCAAGCGTGCAGCGGCAGTAAACGTCTTGGGGCAGGCTGTGCACGCGAAGGGTTTCTCGCCAGTGTGGGTCCTACGATGATCGTCGCGCTCCACCTGCCACCGACACCATTCCACATACATTATCATACGGAAAAAATACTGGGAACTATCTGCGTCCATCCTATAGTAAATAGCGCGTGCAATGAGCGTTTTTGCAATATCTGAGTAACTTTACTACCAAGTTTGCTTGGTATCAAAGCTTTTTAAGTGGGTTTTATGGAAAGTTTTCCTTTTATTTGAGCCTTTAAATTCTACAATCACAAATTTATGATTTTAGATGGTTAATGTTTATTCATTGATAAGGAATAACTTTATGGTCCGATTAAAGTGTGCAGATAGAATTACATTCACAAAAAATAATTCTTTTTTTGGAACACCAACATTCTTTAACGTGATTTTTCTTCATTTATCGTACTCAAGTGTCACCTTAGTCTAATTTGTCAGATCAATAATTCATGAAAAGCACTTAATTCAATGTATAAAAGTCCAGAGACTCTACGTTCATACATAGAGACACTTATACATAGATTTAACGTACGTACCTTGACTTTGAAGGCCTTGGGGCAAAGGTCACAGGGGTAGGGTCTCTCCCCGGTGTGCATGCGCATGTGGATGGCCAGGTGACCTGATTGGTTGAACCGACGCCCACACACCCGGCAGGGGTAACCCTGGAAACAGATTCAAAGCTTAATGAGGAATTATGCAAGAATTAGAAACCAAACGATTCTTGATGTTGATAAAGCTGGAAGATGTTAAAAGCAGGTTTAAATTTTCTTCAGTCACTCCCTCAGATCTTAGCAGGCAATATAAAAGTACACTTATTTATGATTTATGTATTTAATCTAGAAATATAAGTTGCAGCCGAAGCTAGAACTCGATGGCGGCCTATGAGCCGAGGAGCAGTGGACGTATATGGGCTGATGATGATGATGATGAGATAATTCTCTAGCGTCTAGAACAGACGGGCAAAGGGACTTTTCTAGCTCCATTCTTTCTACTGTTTCCTGTTGATCAACTTCCAAGCAAGACTCAATATTCATTACATCCCACATCCTTTTATTTCATCAAAATTCGTATTAAAGACATATTGTTTCATTCTTCATTCCTTTAAAAGTTTAATTATTCTCAGGCATTCAGTCCCAGCACAGCTGAGTAACTCGAAAATTTCAATCAGTTGACTTTTACTAGTGCGTGGGCTATCATTGTGTACTATTGATCTATTCTTAACTTCTGATTCTAAACCAATTTTGTTGGCTGCGTCAGTACTTTTGAATGCAGGATATTTAATTTGGATAACTTAAATTTTTCATTATGTTATGCCATGATTGACTTTTGCAAAACTATCCGCTTTCAATCAAGTATATTTTTTTGAGTATATTAAAGTATTTATAATATTTAGAGCTAATTCTAAAGAGAGTTTTTTGTACTTAAAACAAGCAACCAATAAGTTAGCTTTATAACGTACTGGTTTCGTAACTTTATGCATCTTCTTATGTGTGTGCAGGGCACACATGCTGCCTAGAACTTTGTCACATTCTTCACAAACATACGCCATCAGTGGAGCACCTGGGGGTCGATCTTCGCCTCTTTTGTGGCGGTAAAGTTCCCTGAAAATCAAATAAATTAAAAACAATTGGACACGAAAAAATAGTTTAGCAACTAAGCTTAGGACAGTGACATCTATTGGCCTGATTTTGTACTAATTTCACGCTTTCGTGTGTATTGGTGTACGTGAGTGCGTATGTATGCTAAAATCGATTTACTACCCTATAGCTCATTGTTTCGCAGCGCACCGAAACGGGTTCGATTCTCGTTTCTGAGAAATAATGTTTTAACATAGGTTTTTAGTGTTCGATGTTAATGTCGTAAATAGCTAAACGGATTATTATGTTATGTATGCCAGAAGTCTAAAATGACCAGTTATTATATTCATTTAACCCCCTTTATATTTTACCTTTTTTAACGTATATAATAAATTACTGACACAATTATTGTGTGTATTATTATATTCTGAAGAAAACTCAATTGAATATTTTGTAAGACAGTTACTTATCTTGGGCACTGGTAACGCCATCTAGTTGTACGACAACGCACAAGTTTCATTTCGGTATCCGATCTCCTTGGTTTTGTTACATTCTATTGCCGTAAAACTACACAATAGTGTCCAGAAATTAAAAAAACTGCGAAGGAAGCCTGTAATACCGTGCAGTAGCAAAAAGTTGATTGCAAGATCCACAGTTCCACATTTTACTGTTCCCGCTGTTAGTGTAGGCGCGTCGAGTCGTCCTCGGGGGCGGAGGCCTGTGGCATTCTAGAGAGTGGATCTTCAACTCCTCTGTGGAAGCGTACTGCTTACCACAGATGTCACAGGAGTAACAGACTTCAGGGCCCCGAGTTACGTTCGTATCTAAGCTGCAAGTGTCCTGGAAAAGTGAAACTAGGCTAGGTATAATTGTATAAGGTTGCCATTAACTTTAATGTTTATTTGTGCATTATTTCTTTTGTTTTTTAGAAGTTTCCTAACGTAATCGGTCGCGATTCCTTAACTTTAGAATACTTATTTCGAATAATCGTTCCATAAAAAAATACATTGGTGTCTAATAATCTTTATTAGTGAGTATATCATAAGGCATTTTCTTTTAAGGAGTAAAAATATGACGTAAAATAAAAAAATAGAACACATTGTGATTTTTGTGGTACAATTTATATCATAAGCTACTTTTTTTTTATCTTTCTATCAATACAAAATCTACCGTTTGGTCCTCATAGTAATTATTTTGATCATCAATGTAGCAAGTCAGCCTGTGCTTGTCAAGCGCATCCCCATCTGCGAACAGGCCGCTGCAGAAGTCACACACGTACATGGTGTACAGTTTGCGAGAGGTGACGCTGCCCTTACCATCAGAGGCAATGCAGCATAATTGTTCTAGAAGGAAAGAAAAACGGTGAAGACAATGATATTCACGGCCCGGATAGCCGAATGACACAAGTCACGTTTCGACGCGTCGAGCTGCTGTGGGTTTTGTCCAAATTACAAGACAAGCATTTTTGTGCTCCATAAATGCTTGTTCGAAGACTGGGTTGTGCGTGTTTTCAATATTTGTAACATAACGTTAGAGCAAGAGTCATCCTTTAATAAAATGATACTTATTATTAATTCTTTACGTAAATTTTTGTAATCAATTCGTTACTAGCTCGGAATGTGCAACTGCTGGTCAAATGACTCCCTACTCTTCGTCCACTTGGCCCTCTCATGAGGGCCAGTTCAGTAAAAACGAATCCTGCGTCTGCCTTACTGTCGTTGTGCTAAGCATGTGTTTTTGAATCAAGGCAAAACTAAACATAATTAGATTATTACCCGTGGGTTCAACTTCCAAAGCGGTTGATAGTACTCGTTCACACATTCGGCACACCAGCCACTCTGTTTCAAAGTTCTCATTACTATGAGTTGGTTCTGAAATGAGAAATCATTATTATTATCTTCTGTTCATTCTAGAACAACTTAAATTCCTATTTCTTTTTTTCTGGCGCACAACAGGGGCTGCCCGGCTGGTACCATTGTAACTGTGGAAGCGAGACAGCAGAATACGCGTCTCTTTCTCACAAATGTTATTTGAATACCTACCTACTGTCAAATCTACGAGTCCGCTGATCTTCAGTCATCAAATACCTACATCTACACTCCTTACATCTATCACTAATTTGCTTGCTATAAATAAAGATTTCCTAAATTAACAAACCTTGTACATTCCGAGGAACTTTTTCATTTTCGATTGGTAGCAAAGTCGTCGCTTGATCTAAGGAGTTATCGGAGGTATGAAGCGATATGGTATGGTCCAAGAGATCCGCTTCCGTAGTAAATATCTCATGACATATTACACAGGAATGCAGAGCGAGTAAGTCCGGGCCGGCGCTTTCACTTGTCTGGAAGTACGAAGTTGGGTAATGTATTTAAATGACAGAGTAAGTGTGAGATTGCTGGAGTTGCAATAATATTTATGAGGTAGGCCTCTAAATTCTGAATCTTGTTGAACACCGTTCCATGCTTGCATCAGTTTTTTTTGTTATCTAAGCTATGGTGTAGCTTCTTTGTATAGTTATCTATCTACAAGTAAATAATAAGTTTAACCTTCGATTTTCCAGAAGAATCTTGGAGAGGTAATAGAAACTGATTGACAGTATTTTCATCAAGCAAAGTTGGTTCGTAATTAAATAAATTATCTGACTGTACTATGTACAGCTCAGTATTTGGATGCATATTTGTATTATTTTCTTGAAAGAAATTGGTGTTTTCAACGTTAAAGAATCTTCCAGAATCGTTTGAATGAAAAGACAACTGGTTATCGACTGTGTTCAATATAGTCGTAACATCTGAGGGGCTTTTATGGACATTGGACAGAGTTTCATTAGTTACTGCATCATTCGCAAACAGCAAATCATCTGGATCATAAGTTTCTGAAAGTTCTTTGTATGGGTAATCAGGTGGATCAAACATCATGGTTTTGGCTGAAACAATGCGAAATGTAATAATGAAAATGTAGTTTGTAAAAAGTGACTCTTGTTCAATCGACCACCTTCGATTAAATAATAGGTACTACTAATATCAATTAGAAAGTTAAAAATTGACTTGACAAAAATATATTGATCTTTGATTTCTAATATGGGATTAAAAGTCAAGATTTCAAACATCTGCAACTTCTTATGACAGCTGTCTAACTTCGAGCTCCGTCATTCGGCAGTTGATTTTGTTTACTGCCGTGTTTTGATTGTCCCAGTGTGTACAATAATATAATTTCTTTTAAGTGAATGTTAATTGCACAGCGGTCAATATGAAAGTTGAAGCCGCTACAACTTCTGATAAACCTAAAATTCCATTACCGACCCTATCTCAGATAAATTCTGATCGAATAACTCAGGTAAGTGAGGTTATAAATTTCATAACATTGGACAATTCAATGCTTCAGAAGGCCGGGTATTACCTATTTGTGGTATTTGATTGAATTTTCTGCAGATCCCTTTCATTCAAATTGAACAAACTTGTACTGTAGTAGCTAAAATGTGAAAGACTACAAAAAGAAATCTTAACCATATAGTTTTAACTTGTTCATACAAGTTTTGTATAAATAATAATAACAATGAACGCACACAATTCACTAGTTGCGTTAACTTTTCTGCTTTATATATAAACAATACTTAAATATGGCTTTTCTTCAAAGAAATGAGCATAAAAATCAATCATAGGTTATGTTATGTTATTATGTTATAGTTATGTTAAGCAATGATAAATATATTGGGTATTCTCTCGTTTGAAGGCCTCCTAACACGACGAAAACTTGTCTCTTTCATTTATTTTCTAAATCTCCTGTACCAAATAGATGAAAGTATAGTTGCAACCATAGTCACAAATAAAATAAAGCATCAAATGACCATACTGAGTTAAAATTACAAAATTGTTATACTTTGCATAGTTAGGTCTATCATTAAAAAACAGCCTACTTGTAATAAAATACATATAAATGAAAAGAATTCTGAATTAACATCAAAAGACTTGTAAATCTATGGCATACCTATATGAAAACTAACTAAGGACGACCTAAATCTATAATATAAATCTTAATGACTTGAGCATTAAGCGCTTTATGTAGCTCAATCTATTTCAATATTAGTTTTTTTTTCTTTTTTTTTTAATTTCTCAAGAATTTTACGCTCAATACATATTCTGCCTTTGCTACTTAGCCCACTGCTGAATGTAGGCTTCTCCTAATAACTATTACTATAAAAGTCATATGAATTACTGAAGTAATGTAGTAATCTAAACAGCATGATCATAAAATGTACACTGCCAATACAACATACACTCTGTAAACTTATCCGAAATTCATAGAACATCTAGAGAGTCATGTTCAAATTTAATTTTAATTAACAATAAGCCTACTGGTATTCCAGTACCTGAAAAAGCTATAAAACAAATCTATATAACTATCCACATTGAATTGTTAAAGAAATCAACATGGTTGCATTGTTCACAGCTTGCAAATCAGTACTGGTCTCCGCAAACGAAGGATAGCCACCTACCTTATGATGCTTCAATTGTGGAGTCAATCTATCAAGCAGAAATACTTGGATCCAAGTAAGTTATTAAAAATATTTATAATACATTACACAAGACCGCCATTACAAGCACTTAAAATGCCCTGAGCCTAACTGATTTAAACAAATGAAGAATTGAGGTCAACAGCCTAATAGAGTGGGTGCAGTGACCTATTTATTTTTTCGAAATTCACCAGTTATTTTTGAGAATGCAGTGTTTCCATATTTTATATTATTGTGATCTTATTTAAAAAAATGCAACATATTTTTTATTTTATTTATTTGTTGAGTAAAAATTGTAAAAGTATTTCTTTTTTTAAATTAGGTTTCTTTACTCTTTGTTATTAAACTTTGGTTGGTGCAAGTAGTTTGAAACTAAACGACTTTTCGTAAAAAGTTTAGGCTTTCTTAAAGTTTGAGTTTTCTAATATTGATTTTATTTTGATTCAGCATATATTATTTTGGTCTTAAAAGATTCTTTAATTAATTTTATAATTGCTTACAAGAATTCAGTGAAGTATACTACATATCTAAAATACAATTTTGAACCTCAGAATAAAAAAGAGGTGTTATTAACTGTTGTTGTTAACTTTTAACACTCAAACAAACAACCCTTTTCAGTTTCTAAAGCAACTCTTTTGTTCCCAGTTTCTCAGTACGTCGGATCATGATGCTGGAGTTCTCACAGTACCTGGAGAACTACCTGTGGCCGCACTACGAGGCGGGGCAAGCCTCACACTCGCACATGATGTCCATCATAGTCATGATCAACGAGAAGTTCAGAGAGAGGGTGCCGGCGTGGCAGGTATGTCAACTGAAATGCTATAATAATGTATACAAGTGAGAATGAAACTATTGTCAAGTAGGAAGGCTGCTGTCGTTCTAAAGTGATGACTATGCCAGCTCTGTAGTCACCTTGCGTCCTGTAGGCTTATTCGCGATAGAATCGTTTTTGGTTTCAATTCGCTTATTCATGCAGTGTCACTCGTTTCTTAGCCATTAATATCTCGGGACGTAGGTACTCCGAAATCACTGGCTAAACAAAATAAATGTGTTAGCAGGTTTAATAAAACGGTTTCCAACCGAAAAGTTTTAGACACGACCATAGAAATGTTATTTATATTCTCATTATCCATTTAAATTTCCAGGCATTCCTGAAGAAACCGGACCATTTCCCGGCGTTCTTCGAACAGGTCCTCAGAGCCAGCGTCGCCGACGACCTCGCCAGCAGCAACATGCGCGAGCAGACCGCTCTGCTGCTCTTCCTCAACCACTGCTTCGGCAGCATGGAGGTGCAGCTGTGCCGCGACCAGGTCAAGCGGCTCGTCTCTCTTAGCATGTGGATCAGTTTGCAGGAAGGTAGGTTACATGAAACTAACAATAGGAGCTTATACTGGCCCCACCTTGCTAGCTTGTGAACCTCATTAAACAAAAAGGTTTTAATCTTACATAAATTGTAGTGTAGGTACTAATTTCTTTACTAGAGGCTCGTGCTTTTTGCCCGCATTCTTCCTTAATTTCAAGATTCAATTCTATCAAAATCTAACAGCTAATATAACTTACGATAGCTGCAAATAATTTTCGCAAGAATTTTTCTTTTTCTTCTACTCTCCACTTAGCCTCTTTGCCACTGAAATATTATCTGGATTGTTTTTGCTGCTTAAAAGGTCTGAAAATATAATTACAATGGTTTTCGCAATACCCTTGGTATGAGCTTAAATAAGTTGTTTTGATGTCCTCTTACAATTTATATGATATATCATGATATTTTAAGGTCGTCGAAACCAAGAATTCAAAGCCGTGCCAAAATGGCGCAAGTACTGGCGTGCTATCCAGAAGAAGGATAAACCTGAACTGCTGGAGAAGCTGAGCTGGGAGCGGCGCTACCTGCAGCGGCTCATGATCAAGTTCATGAGGATCCTGGAGAGCATCCCCGAGGAGGGCGATCTGGATGCATATGCTGTCAGGTGAGATCTCATACAATGTGTCTGAGTTAGTCTTGCTTTGGTGACTTGAATGTTATGAAACCGTACGACACAAGATCAAAGTCCTTACTGAAGTCGTCTATTCAAAAATACCTTTTTAATAGCTAAGTTAATATGGACATAGTATTTCGTGTCATTGCACAGGTCACATGCACGGGGCATGTGATTTTAAAATATGGGAGACATTTAACGGTACTAGGATAAAATATAAACGAGCAGGCATCAATAATAAAAATCAATTACCTAAAATTAACCTACAATATTGAACTAAGTGATTCATATTAATGTGCTAATTTGTTCTATACCCTTACGATTCTGACTTCATTACAGATACTGTGAGCGGTTCCTCGAGCTGATGATAGACCTGGAGGCCCTGCTGCCAACGCGCCGGTTCTTCAACACAGTGATGGACGACTGTCACCTGGTCGTGCGCAGCCAGATGGCAGCACTGACGCAGAGGCCCGAGGGACAGTTGTTTTGTCAGGTTAGTGATAAAATAGTTATTGTTATGCGGCTTTTTGAAGTGAAAACTTTTTAGCGGCGCTGAGCACTTTTTTATATGGGTAAAACATCAAAACTCGCGTCAGGGTCACGTGATGCTGATCGAAAATTCGTAAGACGAAAACAAAAGATAAACTTTAATGAAATAATATAAATTGTCATGTGTGTATGATAGCGCACGAAATAAATATTGTATCCTGCCACATAAATGGGAGCACTTTTATACTGATAAAGCAATTTGTGCAAAATTATTCCCTAACCAATATTCAAGTTTTCACTTCTGCCGACACTCCCGGAGTGCAACCGTGTTTTTTTGTACTTGTGGTAGGTGTCTCTAGTTCTTTAGTTAACGGTCGATTTACAAGCGGTATTTAGGGTTGTTTACCCTGTATAGTCGCTGAATACGGATAAATCTAAAACAATGCATAATATAGCATTTACGTTTCAAATGTAGGCATTCACTTCTGTGAATTAAAACGTTATAAACATTGAATGGTTTAAAGACTTTAATTATTTTACGCCGAATGAGTAATATCAGATTAGAAACACTACTTAAATATTGCTAGGCATTTTATATATGAATAGGATACCAATAAAACTAGAACATACTTCAGCTGTGTTTATTACAGTTTCAAAATAATTAAAAAAGAACAATAAATGCGTTTTATCAGTATACAGTTCAGAAGTTACCTACATTAAAGGAAAACAGAGTAAAACAGTCCAATACAAAACATATGACACTTATTCTTATATTTATTTGTGCAAGAGAGCAGTACATAATTATATATTTTATATTTCAGTAAAATCACTAACCGCTAACGCTGCCATACATTAAAAAGGACGGAAATAATGTTCTTCTGCTAAATATACAGTTAGAGCATTAGAATAGGCCCCGTAAAGAGAAACATCTTTTTAAATTTATTAGTCTAAACCTCTGGTTCACATTATTATAATATGTTGTTTTGTTAATGTTAGTAATTTTTTTCGTTACATTAATTTAGTATGTGTTAATTTCTTAAATAATTTTAAGTATCTTTTGTGAGCAATTAATTTCTAATGAGATTTCCTTAATTTAGGGCAGGAACGTTACGCGAAATATAATAATATTCGAATTCTTAATATCTTCATACATTTATGTCATGGAATATAATTCGTAAAACTTGAGGTTTTTTAAGTATTTTACTCTCAAATGCACATTGTAAAATACTGATAATCACTTTTATAAGACACTCGGTTTCAATTATATCATTATTATGAGAATTCAATCAGAGGAAAACCACCTTGATAGATTAAGAGGCTTAAGAAATTAGAACGAATCATCTTACACACTATATTGGTGTTCCTATTTTATACTTGAGGCACATTTACAAGGCACAAACTTTGTACACAGACAGACAAACATCTGTGAAACTGAGTATAATATTTAATAACAATAGTTATTCTTATTTCTAACTATAAAGTGTAATATAAATTAATTTTGTATCTTGTTTCGTCTACTTGCATAGCACAATTTTGTCCTCACACTACATAGGTGCGTAATGAAGCGTGTGTACCGGCTCTACTTGATATTTAAATGAGATTTGAATATTCTATGATATGTCAGTAGTTCCCCCCATTCATGTGAGTCATCTCGTCGCCCCACTCGCCCGTCGGCACTGGTTCAGCATAACAACAACTCTTGCGCAACAGAAACGTTACATGGGACTGTCGTAAAACACACACATAGAATATTAAAATTGCCTGGAATAGATTAACGAATATGTGTGCGTAGAGTAACTCGTCGATGTTCAGCCATGATAAAAGTAGGAATAGCCAGGCTGTCGTCATTATGAGGAACAGTTGAAGGAATAAATTAAAGCTGGAATACAAAAAAAAAAAACATTAAATATCATCTAATATTAATAATGAAACATCGTGAAAGTACTTTGCGTTATAATGATTCTTACCAGCCCTTGAGTTTGTGGTGAATCCGTCCGTAAATGTTTATTCTCTTTATGATTTTTAATGTTGTCACATAGAAGAAAACATTAAATATTATCGTGAACGCAACTGGAGTGAAGAATATTGCAATACCGAGTAGTCCTGAAAATAAATAACAGACATTAGTTTCTTCATCTATTCAGTCTCTCATTTAAGTATTTATTTAGTGTTTTATGACGTCACCCAATCACGATCGTTTATTATTTGAATTGCGTAGGTACGGTTAGTAACAGAAGTCAGCTATCACAATATATTTTCAAACTGTAGAGTTTGAATCTAGACCCCTACTAGAATTAAAACATAATGCCAATGCACTGAAAAGTACTATCACTCTGAAAGAAACAGTACTAAATCCCTTACCAATGGTTTCCTGTTCCACATCGTCAACGATGATTGATGATGAGAACTGTATCCTTGTCTTCCTGTTGGGGTTGGTGCCGGTGTCCAAGAGGAAGTGAGCGCAGATAGCCATGGCGGCCATGACAAACACACTGATCCACACAACGCTTGAGTAATAACAGTATTTACGGACGTCCGTCACGCGTAGGAAGACGTTGCGAGATCTTTAATAATTTAAATACAAAACGTAAATATAAGCTTATTATATTATGAGGGGTTAAAAGCAGATTTAGTTTACATTAAAGAAAAAAATACATTTGCCAAAAACTTGTTACTTCATAAACCATGTTCGACGAAAAAATCCCTACTAATATTAAAAAGGCGAAAGTAACTCTGTCTGTCTGTTACGCTTTCACGTCTAAACCACTGAACGGATTTTAATGAAATTTGGCAGAAATAGAGTTGACCTTGAGAAAGAATATAGGATAGTTTTCATCCCGGACTTTTGAAGAGTTCTCTTGGAATCGCGATATAATCGACATCGGGCGAAGCCGCGGGCGAAAAGCTAGTTAGAGATGAAAATATGTTATTCAAAAGACCAATCGAGTCAAGTATGGTATAAATTAAATATTTGTCTGAAAACTGTCAAAAAGGGATATTCTAATTGTTAGTTTAATGAGATTAATGTATTACTTAAAAAAAATATGTAAGATAAGTTCAAGGTTGAGCAGGCTTCTTCTAATCTAATAATAGGTTTCGTGTTAATATCGTAATGAATGAAGCACTTAATATTTTAAAATATACTTACTTGAAAGTTTTCCATACATAAAATCCAAAACTATTTAACCAGAAGAAAGCTGCCAATAGACTGATGTACAGAATTATATCTGAAAGCACATAAAAATTAATACTTCTTTTCTTACATAATAAATTAATCTATACTAATATATAAAGCTGAAGAGTTTGTTTGTTTGAACGCGCTAATGTCTTAATAAAAATACGTTTAGGCCGGCCATATCAAGACGCACTCAAACAAACTGGCTGTACTGGCTGGTGGCTACACTGGCACAAATAGCCAGATATCGAGAGAGACAGAGAGAGAGAGAGAGAGAACTATTTATTTATCAAATAACATACACAATGTAACAGTTTACACTAAATCGTTGGGCAATAAACGGGAGAATAAGACTGGGTTCTGTGAAAGACTCGGTCATTCTCCAATAGGAAAGCGCTGGGAGGCACTAGCCCTGCCATGGAACAATATAGGCTTAGATATGTAACGAAATATAACTTACCAGTTACCATAAAGCTTACATGATTACTGAACTCAGTAAATATCCTGACTAGGTCCGCAGCCTGGCTCACAATTAAACACATATTTATCGTTGTAATTATATTCCCGGCTAAGTCGCGTAGGGTGGGCAGCACAAAGTATATAACGGCCACCAATAAAAACAATATCATCGCTATTGCATGAAATATAGGATTTAGAATTTTCCTCATAAGAAAGTTCATGTCTCTCCAGTTTATTTTTACTTCTGGCACGCATACTAATGCGTATGAGCCGGTTATGTTCTTTGTTTGTGCGCCTTTTTGTGTAACTAATATCTGGAAGTGATAAAAATATTTGATAAAAAATCTGTACTGTAATACTGAATTGTGGAGTTACTGCGGAAGGAACCGTGGGTACAACTAGAAAAATGATAAATAACCACTCTTTGCTATTTCACTATTTACTTATCAGCAGAGTATAATTTCATTAAGGATAATATAATTTTTGGGTTACGAACTTAAATTCATCTGTTTTTATTCATATAAATATTTTATATGAATATTATATTATATATATATATTATATTTAATTACATATGAATAAATAAATTAAACCTCAGACAGGAATCGAACGTGCAACTACTTGCTAAAAGCACCAGTCACTCATGCAGATTGCTTTATGTGCAGAACACTAAGTTACATTCAAATAGTTTTTTACACATTGTTAAGTTTGAGTCACCTAATGACTCACGTCCAAGTTGAGTCAAAGCAGAATGTGAAAGTTTTATAATATAAAGATAAATTCGTTTAAAGTTTATCTCAATGCTAGGTCACTATGTATATCAGAAATATAAAAGAAAGATATCAACTAACCCAGAGTCAAATTTTAACTTTAATTTTTCCAGAACTCTTAATAAAATCCTTTTTTTTTTTAGAGGATTATGTTAGGTTTCTATTTCTAGCTTATTTGCTCAATTGTTGGTAGTAAATAATATTTTAGATGAAATTGAACAAGCTTTTATGTTTACATTTTTTTTCTTTGAGGTCAAGTCTTCCTTCGTATGTACAGATAAGTTGAAGTTACTTACAAACACAACTGATAACAGAGTTTTCAACACTTTTAGGCCTGCTGGCAGACATTTGATTATAATATGGGAGTTAGTTTCTTTTTACTGGTGACTGGTGATGCACCTTTTTCCGCAAGTAGGCTCCTGGTCTTAGTTTCTCTTTAGAAAGAGTATATTTTTACTCTTATAGTGCATAGTACGGACTGTATTTAATCAGTCAATATATTATAGTACTAAAGTGTTGTGTTTAACAGGTAGATCGCTAACTACAACACTTGTATATAGAGTAAGAATTAATGTTCCTCCATTGTTCTTGCAGTTTATTGACCAATCTTTACAATCTGAGGTTGTAAGATTAAAGCTATTGCAGAGAAAGACCCTTAATCGTATTTTCTTAGATAGAAATTCTACATTCTTATTTCAGGCTATTCTACCTCACTATTACGATTATTCTTATAATTCTTAACAACCCAATCTCAAAGAAGTATTATTACAGGTGATTAGAGACATACCACTCTACTTCGAATATAGTGCTGTTACACTTCCATTACCATCGTAATATTACTTAAAGGCATGGTGGTAGACTGTCAGACATTAACTCACCTTATCCATACAGTATTTAGCCTGATTGTGTATGTAAGACGAAGGTTCCTTCTCCTCCGGTATTGCAATGCTCTCATGTAAACTAAATGTACTTATCACTGGTTCCTCTTTCACATCTGAGCTTGGCAAGTGATTTATTATGTGACGTAGCCGACCATCCGTTAATAAATTAAGCCTGGAAATATAGTTTTAATTTATTGGTAAATGGTCAAGGAAAGCCATGATCTGCTTTTAAATACTTTTCTGCCGTCTTTTGTTTTGAAACAACATTAGTTATCAATCTTTCAAAAATCAAGTTTTTTTTTGGATACAGAATGGATTTGTCCATTTAAGTTATAAAATGAAGGGTGCTTGCTCAGAACCAATGCTATCAGCACAAGTAGCAGTTTAGAAATACTAGCTGAACAGTTCAACATTTTTCTTCAAAGTGCATAAACACTATTTTATATTTATGCCCACAATAAATATAATTACTTACTTATCTTCAGACTTGTTTAAATCAAATATAGCTCTTTGTTGCACAGTAGCGCAGTCAGGTACTCCGTATACATAGCTAAAGTATTTCACTTTGGCGTCATTGCCATCCTCAGTCTTAAATTGAGGTGACCACAAAGCTGGAAACAGAAAATCATTAAAACCATGTAGCCTTTGCCTTTGTTTGCTATAAAAAAAAACATTACATTACATTGTAAACTTTATTGTGAATCGTAACAAAAGATCTAGTTTTTGTTAGAAATTGCAAATATTTGTATTCAATTGTTAGCATAATAGACAAGTTGGGTTGTAGGCATTTCCTGTATAAAAAATGTTGGTTTTGCTGCTATTTCATTTATTAGTTGGTTTGTTTCTGTATAAGCTTTAGTAATCACTGGAGATATTAGTTAACTTGTTGCATTATACGCATGTTTTAGATTGCAGTTTAAACAAGACAAAGTCGCATCTAATTAACCAAGTTAAACCCAAATAAAGGACACATCTTAGTCAAGTTAACAGATTCTGTCAAGTCAACAGTCTTTAACCATCCATTTAACGCATTATCTTAAGTTATACTCACTCTGATTGTATGCGTCGGCTAATCTGCATACTCCGTCGACAACAATCTCGTTTGGCTCACAACATTTATTTATTTTAACAGCGTTCTGTTTCTCCGATATTTCATTGAGATCCGTGTCCCCGACTTCGGCGTGCAATAAGTGCGTTGCACACAACAATGACAATGTTAACAGTACAATATACATCTTGTTATTGAACCTATAATACTTTTCATCACAATGTACTTGTCGTTATTTACCTACCGATTCACACAATACGACACTTATTATTTAATTGACATAACTCTTTAGGCACTTACTTATAGCGTCAACATTATTTTATTATTCTAACTTTGTGTAATATCAATAACGACTATTATGTTTTTAAATAAAACTTTTTGATTCTTTGGAATTTATTTCGGAGTTTCTGAAGACGAGTTCGTTTGCGTTTCCGCTCGCTTCTTGCGGTGTTTGACGTTTGAATGTTGACTTTTTCTTTGCGTTAAGTTATATCGCGCTTTGGAATCAGGTCTTTTTGGTTCTTTATTAGTACGACTAAACATTTACTATAATCAATTTATATTGAATTAAAAAAGTTTATTGAATTAACTTACTTCTATTTATTAATATCATGACTGTAATAATAATACAATTGTTCCTCTCCCTGGAGCCCTGACCGCCGGCAGCTTGGGCCCTGTCCCCGTTGCCGGTTGGACACTATTTTTTATATTTTAAAATATGTTGTTTTTTTATATATATATTTAAAAATGTAATGACTTAACAAAGGAAATACAATTGTATTCATTTTGTCGGACTGCGAAATGCTTTCTATGTGTTGGGGTGATTACAATTATCGATTAATTGTACGTCTGTTTTGCTGCCACCCCCTACCGAATGAGGGCAACTTTACTGTTATAAACAAAACAAATTTCATTAAAATATATTTATTAGTATTATATACCAACATGCATTTGTAGAAAAACAAAATAATGATCTATAGGAACTTATTATTATTAAAATCTTAATTATTAATATTCTTATGTAGTATTTACATCGAGTAAATTCTAGTACATTGTTTAAAAATATAACATTAATAATTGAGTTTCTTTACAATACACTTTTGCTATGGCACATAACTATTGGTACTAAAAGTACCCACTACGAGAATGTAAATCAGATCTTCATAATGGAGTACTTGCAATACAGCAGGTTTTACATTATTACATTAAAAGAGATTTCTTTGTAATTGAAAAGTACAAAATTTTCACAATTTCAAATTATTAAAATCTAGATATACATATTAATTAACTTAACTTATTTAAATACAATAAAAATAGAATGAAAATAAAAGAAATGCTACTTGATTACATAGAACTGGGAAGAATTCGTAATAAAAATATGAATGGAATCATTTTCTTCGAACACACATGTCTTTTACGTAGAAAGAAAAACTTTACACTGCAATAAAAATATAAAATATTTTCTTAATAGTTTGAATTGGCTGTATGATCCTATTTGACTAGTTATCAATAAATTAACCTCTTTACGTATGTAACATAGAATATAAAATTATGGAACCTTTTTTAATTTAATCTGACCTCCACGGTGTCATCAGCTAATATGTGCTGGTCATCGGAATCGTCGTGAGGACTTAGTTTCTCGGCGAGAGGACGACTGCACCAAGTACAGATGTTCTCACTAGCTATTCCCCGCATTGCACGCCTTCTTAGGATCACGAGAAGCAGGAATATGATCACTCCTTGGAGACAGTTGAATGTGTCCATGATTTTCCTGGAAATTAAAAAAAGAATGTTACTATTGAACACAGTTTTTAGATTTATTGAAAAGTATGTCAGTCAGTGTGTATAACTTAATCACAGTTTTTTTTTATTTTGTGTGATAGCTAGGCCATAAATGTGACGGAAGATACGTCCATTCTGGCCATCGAAAACTGTAAATACACTCTGGTAGATCGATCGGGTTGCAATTCGTATATTCTTATTATCAACCTCAGAGCTAATGTCCATTACGATATTACTAAAAGAAAATGTAGACACATCATTTGTAGCAATTGTAGCCCATGCTGCAAAATGCAAATGATGAATATGCTCTTACCAAACAATGTGAGCTTCACCATGCGCGAAACTGGCGATTTCGAAGATCCATGACATGCCCATCACCAGGAACAGTTTCAGTGACAGCAGAAACCTGACAATTAAGATAGAAACGTATTATTTAATAATTTATTTTTCTTTAACTAGGAAGACATTTGCCCAGTTCTGGTATTTGAACATGGTCTTGTTTATAGTCTATAATTAAACTGGACTATCTAGTTTTAGTATGTTATTAATAGTTATATTGCGTATCATCAATATACCAAACTGGTTATTGGGCTAAACTTTAACACTAAACATGGCTGATGGAAATCAGGTTGAGTGTTAACAATCATATTTTAATTGCAAATCATGTTATTATTTCCTTGTTTTAAGCATAATTTCGTATCGTTCTGTGATGATTTTGATCGCAATGATCCATTCATTTATTGAAAAAGTCCGTATTTCGGAAGACACATTAATTTATCTTTGATAGTCGTAACGGGTAGTTAGAAGCTAGATATTCTTAAAACCAGTGTTAGTAAAGGGTATCGTGTTGCCCAGGTAACTAGGTTGATTAGATCAGATAGGCAGTCGCTCCATGTAAACCGCTGGCTCTAAGATGGATATGGATAGGATAGAGCTGGGAAAAGGCTAGGCTGAATGGCTGATGGTGATTTGATCAAGCCATAAATTATACTTACTTGTGTTTAAGGAAGTTCAAAGTGTTGACTTCGTATTTCCTGGTGTGTCGCAGTAAAGTAAACGAGGATAGAGCAAAGAGGATCACGTTAGCCGTAATGAGAACTGCGATCGGGCCGTAGAAGAAGATCCAAGTTTCGGTACGACCTGAAGCAAAAGGGAGAAATTAGTAGTACTCATAGACTCCTAGTTTATGAAGTGTTATTTTTAAACAAGCAGCTTAGGACTTGTGACTATGGAAATGTCGGGATCGCAGAAAAAAGGACTTTTTGGAGGCTTAAGATTTCCCTACGCCAAATTTTATTAAAATTGGCTAAAGCTTTGAAGCGTGTAAGGGTAGCCTGCCGACAGTTAATAATATTTTTTGCATCGATGTACCATTGAACCAGCAACTGTTGTTTCCAAAACCTGGCTTCCAGTGGTCTCCTTCAGCGAAGTTTGTGATAAGGGTGACGGTTAAGAATAAAATCGTGCAACCCCACGCGTAGCAACTATAGTAGAAATATTGTTTTCTCTCAGTCTTTTTCAAATAAGTGGCGTCTCTGAAAACAAAGAACAAAACGTTATAAATGGACTTTATATACGAATGTGTGTAAAACAGGTGAGAATAAATAAAATATTTGAACTTACAATACTGTACGGTATACGTTGATGCAAATAACATTCATCCAAAAGAAAGTTGCCATCATCCAAGTGTAAACGAGGAATCCTGTAAAAACAATACACCTTAGAACCTTCCAAAAAAGCATAGAATCTTGCCATTCAAGTTGATGCTTTCAATTGTGTAAATATAAAGCACATTTTAGGATATCAAGTCAACTTATAGAATATGATAATATTTTACCTGTAATAGTACATATCTGGCCTCTGAAGCCAGGGCTGAGCTGCAGCACTCCAAGTGACAGGAATCCCAAAGCCATGCTGATGCACATACACATGTAACATAATCCTTGTAAATCCCTGAAACATAAAAATCGTTTATTATAGAAAATAATATTAAAATATTTACTTAGCACCACAAGAGCTGCAGGATATGGTATAGTATAGATGTATTGATAGGTCAAGGTACCATTGCCATCCAATATCTATAAATTCCACGCAAAATTTATACAGAATGAAAAAAGCCACCTAAAAAAATATATAGGAAAAGACACCATCTTTTCTATAGTAAAACTTTTTTGTCATTGTGGTTTATAATACGTTACTACAGAGTTTTTAGGATAGGTTGTGGTCGAAAAATAATTGGCAGCGATGATGATGCAAAATTTTGTCGATTAAAATTATCCGACAAAAAAAACAAGGAAAAACAACTCCCAAATGTCAATGCTATTTTTCCAGCAAAATTGTAAACCAGTTTTTGATTGTTCTCCATTTCGAGTAGGTACTAGTACTGTAGTTACCGGTTATATATTTGTCCAATTGACCTACCTTAATTGGGGTAGGTACGTGTAAACAGCGATGGTGGCAACAAGGAAGAAAACAGATATGAGTGTCAAAATCCCACTGGTTTCTATATCATTTGTTTTGGAGATCTCCTCGAAACACACCACGGCCACGGGTACCATGCCGAGCGAAGGATCACTGTTATTCCGGTACATTTCAGCCACACAATACCTGGAAAATGTATTATTTGAATATAGGCAACTGTTTCAATTCAAGCTAAGAACGTACTGAGTTCAGCAAACATTGAAGTGTCGCAAGCTAGTTGCAATAAAATGCTTAACAGATATGCGTTGCATCTGAATATTTGCACTAAGATAAAAGTTGTACTTTATCCATCTATTCATAATAAGGAATTTGACACACAGGAAACGATTCCTCATAAAACATTCCTTATATCCAGAGTGAGATTTCTATCCACTCTTGTATAATGTGGATGTTGGAATCAGATTTTGAGTAAGACATTCTAAGGTTTAGTCCTTACTGGTTTGGATCTTCAACGAATACGAAGCTGGGTGAATCCTGTGTGGAAACCTTGGTGCCCTGCAGAATGATGTCCCGAAGTACCATTCGGCCATGCGTACAATTTAGTTTCGTCATCCTCTCAGTCCCGCAGAACCCTTTCGGCAGTAATGTCGCGTTGTTTGGACAGCATGGTTGCACCGACAACACCGCACTACAACCGGCCAGTACTAAGAATAGAATCGCCTGTGAATTGAAAAAAGTCATCATAATTTTGCTCCCTACAAATGAGTTTGGTTGACAAAGATGGTCCTTTTTAAACGAATTCTATAAAAGGACGTTATAAGATATGCGAAGATTCTCTTATTAATTTTCATGCGATACCATAAAAATAGATTCGGATTTAATAAAAATTAAAAAAATATATGTAATAATTATATCAACACATAAAACTGATATAAACTTTTGTCATGACAAATTAATATCACCAGTTTTTGTGTCATCGTTTTTTGTAGTCTTTACAAAAAACGTACACTAACCCGAATCAGAGTATATTATCGTTTTTTATCGTTGAACTATGAACTTTTACAATCAAGACAAAATAACTAGCGATTTAAATTTGTAAGTGAACATGTTTTACATGTTTACGTTGAATGATGAATTTGTTCTAATTTTCCCTAATCTTCAGACAAAAAATGTTTACACTTGTTGTGTTTATTTCGATTGTCTTAAGTAATTTATGTATACTTCTACACTAATAAGGCTAAAAGTCTACCTTTTTCTTTGTGACGAATATGCTCTTAAATAGCTACTGAACCAATTGAAAACCGACTGAAAAAACATTTTATTAATATAAAGACTACAAGATATACAAGAAATACATTCTTTGCAAAGATCATAGGCAGAGCAGCAATCAAGCAAGTTACAAAATCGGTGAGAAATTAACAACGGTTACTTATGTAAAAATCATGTGTTACGAATTTGTTCCTCTTATTTATGATTATCTTTTAAAGTTGACGTACTCTATAACGATTCTAAGTTCTAAAATAACACTTATTTTCAAAGGTATGATCTATATTATGGAGTTTAGCCCAACAACGCGGACCAAGTCGCAGGCAATCGCTAGACGCTACTAAATTGCATACGAGTTACAATTGTATAATTTATTTGATAAAGACATGCGTAAACAACTCGTCGGTATTTCTAATGCAACGATTATGTTGTGTCTGTACCAAGATATCAATAACAGATCTATTTTCATAACTAGATATGGGTAATGTGGAGCAAACATCTTATAATACCTAGGTACAGTGCGCTTGGATAATGTTCGGACTAGATGATTTTGAGCTTGAAATAGCTGTCATTTGATTCCGTAAAAATGTCATCAAGTTTATCTCAGTAGTTTTTTATTTCCAGCCTGTTATGTGTTTTTGTTTTTAAAACAATATTATTATAGTCTTACGAATGCATCGTAACATGAACAAGATAACGGTCTCATATTTGACATCGAGGGACAATGACTGCTCACTCCGGAGTTGTCTCGGACAACGCTGACAGTTTATTAACCCTATCTTAATAATATCGTCACGCGTTCTATGAATACTATTGTTTATTTAAAATATTATTGACGAAAAACCTTGTTTGTTGTTGACCTTCATCGGAAACGTCATTAAATTTAAAAACAATTGAGAGACTTGCTAAGAAATATAATTTTCTTCTCGTCTTTTGTTTCTGGATGTTTATGACATTATACATGATAATTATATAATAACGGCACTTTAAATCGTATACAAACAAACGCACAGACGTGTTATATGAGTAAACAGTGCATCAGTCACAGGTATTAATTGGTAGCCCCGTGAACTTGTGATAGATCACTGCCATGTTTGAATCGATTTAAAGAAATAGGTCGATTGACAATCAGTGAGCCGTAATGATATGTAAGGAGGGTAATTCAGTTAGCGTTTGAGGCTAAGGTCATAATCACGCCTACGTTTGAACCTATATGTGTATCAGCGGGAACAGACCCTGTACTTAGTACTTTTTATTATTGACTTATTGTTACTAAGTACAGTTTCAAAGAATCCCGGAAGATTTTTTTCTTGGCGTAAATAGCTTAATGACTTCAAGTTTCGTTTTGGCAAGTGATAATCACTTTGCTAAAAAAAAGAAATCGAAGTCGTAAGTGCTTTCCAGGATTCGCAAGAACTTCTAAATGCTTTCTAGTACTCGCACTTACGATCCTTTTCTTGGCAGTCATACCACTAGGATACGTGTAGCTAAAAAGTACAACTTAGTACTCAATTTTTTATTCATACAGGCCTTAATTTAGCTGGTATTTAATAAAATCAAGATATTGATGGTTCTCCTATATCGCTATATCGGCTTTTATTTTAAAATATGTTGAACAAAATAATTTGGTAAGACCTAAAACGGTCTTCATTATTGTGTTGTTGCAACGACTAATCAGTATATTCAAACCTAACTTAAACACTACACTAGAACAATTTAAATACAATGGGAGATAATGATGTTTTTTAGGCGTATACGAATGTATTTTAAACGTCCGATAAATCATTGAAAGCTGAACTACGCATATTACTGAGTGCTTGACAATACATTAGGTAATCAAATCAATCATTTACACCTATGAATGTTCGGTAATTATGATAATATAATATATATGCTATCACTCAATATGAACAACAGGTATCTGGTAGATATATACAGGTAACATTTTGGTACCAAATAGTGCGCATACACGACTATATCTGTGATGATGTTGATGATAATTTTATACATACAGTGGATGTTTTATGGAGATGTTATATAGCTTAGATATATTTTAATTGTATTTATAATTTTTTCTTATTTTTAATCGCCTCAATTTATTTAATCCTTCTGTCGCGGGAAAATTCGCAAACCATCAAGCCACATTCACGAAGACGCTCAGACTCAGGACAATCATTCGTGGACACAAATGTTTGTCCTACGCGTTGACTTTATTGAGTATAATGTGGTGACCTCAGCCACTCGGTTGTCCGTGCAGTCAAAAAAGTATAAATAACATCGAAAGAAAAAATTGAGAGAATATCATCTGAACAAAATGTCTAAGGGAAGTCCAAAATTTTGGAATTGCCAATCACTTTCTTAAAGAAACTTGCGCAATTAGGCACATTCGTGGTATTTACAATTTGTCCGTCATCAAACACGTGATATATGTAAACAAGGTCCAACGAACGAGTTATCAGAACTTGGAGATGACAAATTGTGGAAAATGAGAAACAATTCCATGAATCCTATGTTTTACGTATGTTTGTCGATCGCGGGGAAGTACCTGTAGGTATCGTTTCCCATGACCGTGTAAGATCGATCTATTCAATTCATAGTGCCAATAAAATGCTAATGAAAAATGTGTAAATATTTACTATTCATTCAGTTTGATTATATCGTTAATTAGAATATTTAGTCACTGGTCAGCCGGTAAAAAGTGTTTGGATTTGTCTGCTATTTATATATTGGGTTTATTTTCTAGTTAAAATTTTATAAGGGCTTTGCTTCACTATCTTTACAACTTCTATGGTTTTGAAGACTTTTTTGATTCGTACTCAATGGGCCTGGCCCTCTAAACTTTAGTCTGTTTCTGTTACCGGGCTGTATCTCATAAACCATGAAAGTTTGACTGCTGAAAACTGTCTTATATTACAAAAAATATTAAAAAACAATAGACACAATACTTAAGGGCTCCCGTGTAACAAACATGTTTTATTTGCTTGGCTACACCATAGATGGATACCTTGGATATTTCCTTGCTGGACATAAACCTTTTAGGAACAAAACCTTTTGGTCAAGGCGCTTATAAATACAAACTGTTCACATTTGATATGTTTAAAAAAGTTATTGTAAATTATCATATTAAAATAGAAATGATTGTCTTAAGTAACTCATTATCATCGATGTGATATTTAATAACGTACAAGAGTATTGCACTTATTGACTTTAAAACATGAACTCATTTTGAACTCAGATAAAAATACATAATATTTATTTTTGATGTAACATTCATTTTATGTGTTGTCGTAATCTTTGAAGTTTCGTTTTGATACGGGCTAATATCGTAATTATTTTTTTGAAAGATATTTCATAATGTTTATTGGTTATTAGTAATACATAGCAAAGTATGTAAATATCACACTTAATGTTAATTTTAACACAGCCTAGGTAGTTTAGCTGTTCTTTATTTAGGTTAATATGTAGGTCTTCTTTTTAAAGTAGGTTAAGAAGGAGGATATTCTAATTTTGGGTATTTTTTTTTCTTGTATAGGGTGTGACCTTATAAAGGGACTTCACACACTAATTCAGCTTATGCCCATATAAAACAATGTTTTTGCGTGGAAAAGTGTACGCACACGAAAAGCTGTACGCATCTAAATAGTCCCTAATGTTGACGAGCCCAGTGTTTTGCTAAACCAATTGCAGCATCATTGGTAACATTATACTAGCTGCAAAAAAGGCATTGTTTTAGTATTTTAGAATCAAAATATTGTCCTAGCGTTTTCAAATATAATTAAAGATAATTTGCAAATTATAGACACATAAAAGCTAATTAGCGCGGCGTGAGGTCACGTGTTATCAATGTGGAAAACAGACGCCTCGGTGTTCACAACGAGTTTCAATAATATCAACTCGATATAATATCACTAATGTTGAACAACAGTATGTTATAACAGATGTTGGTCAAACTCTAAATACCGCTCCTGAATAGTATTCTGAAAGAAAGTATTTCGAAGAGAAAAATATGTTCGCCTGAACAGTTGTTTTACTGCTGACAATAATTGTTAATGGGAAGTAGGTAGATATATCTTTCTTCTTCTTTCTAATATATAAAATTCCCGTGTCACGATGTTAGTTACCGTACTCCTCCGAAACGGTTCGACCGATTTTTATTTTGTTTGTTTTTTTTTTTTTATAATGTGGCATTAAAAATGCATACATTAGGCAAAACAACGTGTGCTGGGTCAGCTAGTATTATATATTTTTTGACTTATCTGTTTTCTTAAAGATTTTCTACTTTTCAATGCCCGGAAACAAAACATCCAAATGTATTTGAAGTATTTAAAGACTTAGTTATAGCACGTCATACATTTATACACGTATTTAGATATTTTGACTTGCGGTAGAATGTCAATACGGATAGGGAGCACGATGGTTATCATGTTGGATAATGTCCAGTTCCCGTAACAAAGCGATGGGGAAAACCAGTATTAGGGTTTTTCTTTATAATAGCATACGAATCCGTTTTCTTCGGGTAATAAAAGAAAACAATAGCATTTCTGCACATTAAAAAAAAACAACAACAATTGTAGTTGTTACAATTGTAGACATAGAAAAAAAATAAACTTCTAAGTTATCGAGCTACGACAGGATTAATGTAACACGCTTGCACCCATGCGTTAAGTTTAATTCGATTAGCACATTGATTAAAAACCTAATTATTACCTATTTTTTTAATCAAAGTAACCACCGTAAGTGTGGCCGCAATAAGTATAATAAATATAATATTATAATATAGAACTAGACTATCACCATACCAAAAGGCATGTAGCGCATTGCTATTTACAATTCGCATTAACAAAATCAAATTACAATCAATGATCCTACAAGTAATTTGAACCCAATGTTCTAGTTATTCAGATTCCCTACGTATGTTGCGGTCAATATTGAAGTCTATAATTACATTATGATAACGTTATCACACCGAAAGAGGAAGTGTGCTCGCTTTCTATCACTCGATGTAATAATGTTGGTGACCAATTGACCATGCGTGTGACGTCATTGTTGCTCAAGCGATTTTGACTTTATAAGTATACACCCAGCTTCAATATTCCCCTGCGTCAAGTCACGATTGAAGATTCCTGTATGAATTCGTCGATACATAAGTATTAGTAAATAATAAGATGTTCTAATCACTTGCAAATGTCGTTTTTTCAATTGACATTCATCCTTATAAAAACAGTGACTCGCTGTAAAGAATTTGATCCTTGCGTCAACATTCAAGTCACATTCTAAGCCGCCCAGATTAAAAACACCAATTCGTGGATCACACAAATACTAGTACTACGCTGGGATCGATCCCGCGACTCGCCACTGAGACTGATTTACCGGACTAAGAGTTAGCAAATGTTATTCCAATTGCTTGCGCAACGATCTACATCACTTATCTCGGAATACTAAGAGATAGCAAAAATACGTTTGTAATGTCTGTTGGGATCGGATCTGCATCTGATGCATTAAAGAACTCAAAGCAACATACGTTACAGCTGCTTACAGTCAATAGAGAGTACCTAAGCTCAAGCTAATCAATTGGACTTTAAGTGTGATATTTTCCTATGCGTCTACTGTGCGTAGTTCTCGCTAGTGAGTCAGCGTATTTCTATCAATGTGACTGTCAGTTACGCACTAGTGCGTCACTATCAGTTGTTTATTTCCTTAAAACTAGAATCGGAAACACCCCGTTGATAAAATTCTAATTTAAACGGACTTTGGTAATTGAATAAAATTGTAAAATCATAGTAGTATAGAAACAACAAGGTATCTCAATGGAGGAATAAATCTTCTGGCTTTGAAATATAGTTAATCTTATTATGACGTATTCGTAGCTTAACTGAATGATATTTCGTTAAACCGCATGTCTAGAACTAACCTAATAAATAAGATCTCGTGTCACAATGTCCTCCGAAACGGCTAGATTGATTTTTATGAAATTTTAAATGCTTGTTCAGTAGGTCTGAGAATCGGGTACCATCTGTTTTTCACACCCTTAGGAGATCATTTCTAGGCCATCATTTTTTCTTATTCGTTTGTTACGACTTTTCTACAGCAGATAGAGATAGATTAAATAAGAAAGAACGCGGCCTCTTGCAAAAACTGCTAACTGCCAGTCTTTACTAAACTCTATATATTCATATTATTTATAAAAACAACGATTTACTACGATACTAGTACATTTATACACTAGTATATACTTAACTAATACGATATATTCATAACAAATTCCTACCTTACAGATTTAATGAGTTAATGATACGAACATACCTACATGCATACAGCAAATTGTAAATAAAAGAAGTACTTGACGGACAGCTATAGAAACTGGAAACTGTATGTTTGTATGTAGTACACAAATAAACACCACCTCAGCTCATGACCTCGGCGTGGCTTGGTAACCACATCTTTTAATAAAAAAAAGTCGGTATGTAGGCCTATGTGGTATACTTTTGCACATATATCTTACTTTAAAAATATCGCAATTTTGCATCAAAGTTACGATACGAGTTATTAAATGGAGTGGATATATTTTATGTTACACCGCGAATGCAGACTTTTTGTGTTAGTTATGATTACGAAGACCTTTTGAGTAGTGAGAAAGCGGCTTTCAATAAAAATAACAGCCTGCAACACCCAACACCACCTATGTTGCGGAAAGCATAAATCCTCTTTTGAATATTTTTTATGTGCCCTGGATTTCTGTTTGTAATCAGATAAACGTAAAAATATACTACCTAGATAAATAAACTCTTTATAGCTATTAATATATAAGTATAGTCTAGATTAAATGAGAAGTAGACATCAATTTATAAACAAGATGAGTAAACAAACAACATTGTTGTATGAAACATTTTATTTAGTTACAAGAAAATATAAACTATATTGATGTTATTTGTGTATGACGTTATCCTTATATGACTATTTTATTATTATGTACCGCGGTTATATTTTTTAATGATAGTATTTTTCGACCATTTTTATTCGTTGTTAATTTGTTATAAGGCTATTAAGCCTGTTACTACCATCTACTAATATAATAATACCGTCTATTTTGATAATACTACACATCATTAATTGTACCGAAATTGGCTGTTAAAATACATTTTTTTCATATCCGAATCGAATGGTAGTTTACAAAAGATGTACGCGTGAACACGTGACTTGAATGTTTGTAAAACCCCAGCGACACAAGGAATAAAATCCTTTGTGCCCTTAAAAATACAATTTCGGTTATTATTTCTACAGGAAATGCTTATAAATATCATTACAAACTTGGCTAAGAATTTTATTATAGTTATTAGTATTAGTCTAAATGCTTGGAGAACTTAACAGTACAACATAATCAGTTAAAACCTAAGTTTATCAATATAAGTTATCAACATTTAGGGTCAGAGTATAAGCTGTTTATAGAAACGAATGCATTCGAAGTGAATATAATTGAATTATCAGCACGTTTTATTGAAATCTTAAGTACAATGAACAATTGGGCATTCATGTAATTTAATTCGTCCAATTAAACCGACGGCAGTGTCAAGAAGGTCTTACTAAAACAAATTGGTATTATTTGACAATGGAACTTTCACTATCACGAAATATATTTACGTTACTAGCTGATTCCCGCGGCTTCATCCGCGTTGTACCCGATCTCGTGGTTATTTTTATTTCTCACTGTTTAAACCTTCCCTGGACTACTACAAATATTTCAAGATTTAACTTACCCAAATCTGTTCAGCCATTCTCGAGTTTTAGCGAGACTAACTAACAACAATTCATTTTTGTATAGATTAATTTTGTCCACGAATTTAAAGGCCTAAAGTCGTTGAAGGCAATATTATTGCTTTGAAACAGTGTTTGAGGAATACCCTGCTTGATGTAGAGCAGTCCAAGAATGCAAAAACGTTTTTAAGAGATTTAGCTAAATATTTGCTTAAGATAGAAAAAACGATCGATTGATTTATCACTGTCAAAAATAGTTTAAACACGCAGTTGCCCTCGGACCTCCGCGGATCTCACATTAAATCAAGATAAAAACTATGCTATGTTCATCCTGGGTCCCGATTCTGCTATTTACAATGGCCAATGAATGAAAAGCAATTGAAAAAAATAGAAACAATTCCTATTATCTTAAGCATTTTGCTTAGACTAACGAATAGTGCCAATTTCCATTCATTCATCGGCCATTGTAAATAGCAGAATTGGGGCCCTGGTTATATACTACATGTATACCAAGTTTCGTCTAAATCCGTTCAGTGGTTTTTGCGTCAAAGAGAATCAAACAACCATACATAGAAACGATTGCGTTTATAATATTAGTATCATTAGTAGCCTAGTAAGAAATGTAAGTAGAAAGAATATGATAAGATTGTTTTAAATTACTATTGTTTATGTATCCATGTATGTGTGACATACCTTAGATATTACACGCGCATAATGGTACATGAGTAAAATGTGGGTGTAGATAAAATCATCATGTTTCATTCAGAGATAAAACTTGTAATTCAATTAATGCTGGATAGAAACTGAAACATATCTACTATCAAATTGCCGGTTTATTTTTAATCAGTTTTTGTTTTTATTACTGTATGTTATATTAAACGGAGAAACACCTATTTTTATGATATAATGATATCATAAAAATAGGTTTTTACTGTCACTATAAAAAAGGTTTAAACCACTAATAGTGAGTTTTCGACCAAACTCTAGAGTTTCAAACCGAGCAAAGGTTTTGCAAAGAGAGCAATCAGACAAACATTCATTTGCAAGTATGGATCGAGAACGATATGTAAAACAATTTTCAATTGACAGCTGACGTATAAAGGTCATATACCTACAGAATTTAATTATTTTCATAAATAAAGACATACTTTTATATTTTTCTTTCGAGTCACGATTGTTTGGTTCGCACAGGGCAAGTTATTTTTGTTACAAGTACCGACTTATATTTAGTTTTACAAGTGCATCGCCTTTGAGTTTCTTGCGTGCATCTACTAATTGCGCTCTTATTAATAATATTCAATTTATTTTATTTAAGGATTTGTTTATATGTTTTTGAATATCTACTTATCTACGTGTAAATATGTACTCAGCGTTGATGACAGATAAAAGTTCATCAGACAGGTACCCTACTTCAAATAAAGAGTTAAACTTTTAAAAAATGTTTATTACTTATATTTTAGTTTTGTATAAATACGCGTTTAAACTAGCATACATGTTCTGGTACTAATTAGACATATCTACAGTTCGCAAATACGAAAATGTTTCTAATAATGTACTTATTATTTTTATTTTAAATTAAATGTGGGTAGAAAGAGTAGATATGCAATCAATTATAGCTTTATTTACTTAAAAATGCAAGTTGGATAACAATTAATATGTAATTGTATATTTTTCACGAATGTACGAAAACTTCGCGACGAAGTTTACTACGATTTAATTTAACACGGGGTTTTCACTATCTAAGTTTAGATTTAAGATCATAGTTAAAAGGAAACATATTTTTAAACTACATATTTGAATATTGAAGACGTACAAAACAAAACCGCAAACGAATAAACTTAAATGTGCGAAACGACAACTTCACAATTCAAATGAAAATCCACCTCCATGTAAAATTATGAGACAACGAACTGTTTTTAAAAATCACTGCTTTTATAAAATAAAACATAATAATAAGGCCTACAGTCCACTCACCTTCATATTACTATTTTCCTTATATTAATATTAATATGATTTATATCACTCTCACTGCATACACTTGTTTCTCCTGCCCGCGTGCGATTGCCAAGTGACTTGTGTTAATTGCTATCTTGTCCCGACCACTCGTAATCGGTACTCGATTTAAAATATTCCTTTTTTATAATCGATATTTTATGCGCACTCGATGGACGACACTATAGTATTAAGAATGAGATAGAACTGTTGAACTCGGTAATTAGTCACCGAGTTTTGTTTTGTTTCAATAGTCTTCTTATAGATTTCGTTTTATCGATAACGTTCGTAAACAGCGTATCACTATATCAGCGATTTTGACCAGTTTAACTTGTTATGCAAAGTTTGTCTATAAATAAACGTTTTGTATTTTTTAATGAAATTTTGTATACATATTGGGTAGGTCTGAGAATAGAACGACATCTATTTTTCATACCCCTAAGTGATAAGGGTTGCTCACACTAAAAAAAAATATATATTTTATGGAGGATTTTTTTTTGTTTTTATGTTTTTTATAATGTGGCATTAAAATACATACAACTAGAAATAATTTATTAGGCAAAACAACGTTTGACGGGTCAGCTAGTAAAATAATAATTACAACCTTTATCCCAGCGATGCTTGAACAATAGACTGTTAATTGTGAAGAGTTTTATGTCCAATTTCAAAAGACAAGGAAATAATATATGAATAATAAATTAATAAGAAAGTTATTGCTAAGTGCCATTATCATTACGTAATACATTTAATGAAAATTAAAACAATTTCGATATAAATAAATAAGACGATAGAAACATAGACGACTCGGTCCTTCGCTTTCGCCGTTTGTTGTGGACAGACCACGGAATGACCGCGCGGCATCATTTTACTTTTTTCTTGCCTAATATTTCCCTCGTTAAAATACGAGGAGGTTTAATATATATAAATACCTACATATAAGATATGTAGCTTCTCAACAGTAAAATATTTTTTCAAATCGTTCAAGTAGTTTCGAAGCCTATTCGTGTCAAACAAACAATCAAAGCTTTCCTCTTTACAATATTAGTATAGATGTATACAAATCTAGGCAGAATTGTTTACTCACCTTCCTCAATACAGAAATCTACAATGTAGGTTAGTTAATCTATAACATCTTTTACAAATACTTTTATCATTTCAAATATAAATTTGTTTGTAATTTCTGTATAAACTGTCCTTGTTTCAAGCAAATAAGGTTTTACGACAAAGACTTGGTACAGGAAAGCGACTTGTGAAGTTTGTAGGTGAAAAGTCCGTTCTAGCACGTTTTTTGGCGCAATGACCATTTTATAGTTCAATGCACTACCTTCTATCCAAAATAAAATTATCACAAGAAAACACGTCTCAGACGTACTGAAGCGCCTTGATAAAAGTTCATAGTTGTCCTCTTTGAATTTTCTTATACCTTTCTCGTTAGGCGTTACACGATTATATGGTCAGGGTTGCGCATATATGAGCAGTTCCTAAATTATTTAAATACTAATTTATTATGTACTCACTACTTTAGCATGACATTTTGCTGGAAACCATGTCTGATACTGAAATTTTGCTCTGCTTTTTTGAAAGAGTCAGTATCGCTTAAAATGTTCGTTTTACGTGCCAGAATTGCTTACAAAATCTTTAGAAATGAACCTTCAAGGATGAGCCCTACTTATATGTATGTGTATTGATATTAGAGCCTGATTGGAATCTGTATATTTTTAAACCTATTCTTATTTTGAGGTGTCTGTGAAATAAACTTTAGCAATAATGAGGCAGAAAAAGAAAAAAGTTTATTATTATGTAAGGCGCTTGGCAATTTGACATGTCATCTTAAAAGTAAAGGGTTCCCGTAATCTTAGAATTTTTCTGACTCTTCGTATCGGAGTTATTAAATTATTTGTTACAATATTTTCTTAGAATTTTGTTTGAAGTACGCTAAACAACAAACAACATCTTCATCTAATCATGTAGCTACGATTTTCCGACTACGGAAATCTCATAGATAATGTTATCAATTTTCTCACGATTTTCGATAGCATAATGTAGATACGTATATTCATGCTGCGTCATATTTATCATATATCATTCATTGATCATTGTATTATAAATAATGTGATTCACAATACCGACTATTTGAAATACTGCAATAGTAGACGATGTTATGAAAACTTTACGTGTGCAGAAATAACTAATGAATCATGTTTGTTCTAAAATTAAAAAAGGGGTGATACGATACTAAAGTAAGACTTAGATAACAATGCTTAAAACAAATCAATGTAATTACCCTAAGTAGGTACCCTTTGCTGCATTAAAACTAGATACCTACTAGCAACGTATCATTTTGCGTGAGTGATTACGTTCTTCTGAATTACCTTAAATGATGTATAATCATTTAATATGCTCGAGGGCGCTAAATAAATAATTAATTATTTCTTCGATTGATGGCTCCTAGGCCAGTCTGTAGACAAGTTACAATTTTACAAGCGTTGGCGATCATGTCTTAGAATGCCTTTTCTTCCTTTGAAATTCAATTAAGTAATACCTAGTCAATTTATCAGTATCAGCTCTGAATAGCTGAATAGATATCAAATGTTGCCAGTAGCCGCTAATTTGTGCTCCCATCTAGCGACGAGTGTTGAACTAACTCTATTGTTCTTATTTAGAAACAAAAGATGTCACTAGTGATCTGTCGGCATACCTCCCTAGAAAATACAATTAATAATAATAAAATATGCATTAATATTTATTAAAAAAATAATTTATTTTGATAGTAAGAATTTTGTTAAAAGTAACATCAAGTAACAATTTTTTACATTATAAGTAAACAATTAAAAATACGTTTATTAATAAACATTAAACAGCTTCTTATAAAAAAAAGTTTAATAGGTTTAAAAATACATTAGTTCCTATACGACTACTATTTACACTTCCAAACACTTTCGTCTTATTACAAAATGATGCAGACTATTTATAATACTTATAAGGTTTGAATATCCTATATATAAATTCCCGTGTCACGATGTTAGTTACCGTACTCCTCCGAAACGGTTAGACCAATTTTTATGAAATTTTGTTTACATATTGGGTAGGTCTGAGAATAGAACAACATCTATTTTTCATATCCCTAAGTGTTAAGGGTTGCTCACGCTAAAAAAATAATTTATTTTTTTAATAATGAGGCATTACAAAATACATACAACTAGAATTAATTTATTAGGCAAAACAACGTTTGCTGGGTCAGCTAGTAATAATAAAATTGTCAAAGAAATTGACAAAGTTTTTCACAGTACTGAATTTAATATCGTGAGACCTCTTGTCACTTTCTTTAACTATGAAATATCTTTGAAATCACGTCATTTAAGTACTTATATCAGTAATTTTAGTAAAATAGTCAACGCCAAACTGCACATAATTTCACACATCGCATTTTTAGTATCAGTATTAGTAGGTAGTATAAAATTAAGCCGCTCCCGCTATATATGCATAAATCTTTAAAGAGCAGCTACGCAATAGATTCTGATGCGGTTTTTTAATAGGAAATGAATCTACAAACCTTGACTTTGCCTTCCAATGGTCTTATATCTAGGCTATCAAATGTGTAAATAAAATGTTGAACTGAATAAATTAATACTATTGTGCTACACACAGTTCTTACAGAGATCCCAAGTTTATTCCACAATTGAAACTAGTAAGCTTCGCAACTTATCATTCCAAATTATCTCTTGATTATGGTTTTAACGAATTTACTCTCTAACTGTTAAATATAAGTTTTACTTTACAGTTAGGTTTAGACACGTGTCATCACACTGTGTAAGGAGTCTTTAAGTTATAAATTGTCTTAATACTAAAGGTATTACTATTTATTGTCACTTATTTTTCTTTTTTCCTCTGTTTTAAAAAACGACTCACGCAGTAAGGAATTTATACCTTGTGTCGCGGTGGCTTTACAAACAAAAAAAATCACGTGCACATAGATACCCAGACTCAGAACATACATTCATGCATCACACAAATGCTTGTCCTACGCGGGAATCGAACCCGCGACACGACGCGCGACGTGCTCTGTGTTTGGCGTGGTGAGCTCAACCACTTGGCTATCCGTGCAATCACATTAAAAGCAACATGAATATGAATACCAAGGCTTAGAGTTTAAATTACGTAAGACTATTTTTGTTCATAGCTCAAGTACCTAGTTTATTTTGTGTAAGAGATCTACAAATAATTTGGGGGGCATATACACATAACCAGCCTTAGCCCAGCGTTAGCCTTAGCCCTAGCATTATACACCTTATTTTGTTATAGCAATACATTGGATAAACCGCTACGAAAGCCAATGAAACAGATTTGTGGTGAAATTATTCAATTAGGACACAGCAATTTCGAGACTGTAAGCGGTTAAATGTGTAAGTGTGTAAGGCATAAAGGCTTTAGATTTTACTTGTTAATCTCATAATCCATTTTGGATTGGTTTATAATGGAGAAGCATTGACTAATTCATTATTTTGTAAATTTTAAATCCCAGACACAGGGATGAAAATAATAATACATGAAAATAAGAGCAAAATTATTATAAACCTTTCGTTAAATTAAAAATAACTACAAATCTTCATACTGCACTCATATGCCTAACATGGCTCAGCTATGGTGTCATACTGTGGGGTAATAGTACTGACATTCAAAACATATCTCTCTTGCAAAGAAAGATAATCAGAATAATAACTAACTTAGAACAAACAGACGGCTTCCAAAAACATAAAATACTAACACTTCTCTACTTACACTGTTTAGAATCATGTGAATTTATCGGACAACATCAGGATTACTACCCCACTTGCGAAAAGACACAATCAAAATATACTTTATGACATCACAAAAGTAAAAGGAACAAACCTCAATCTCGAATTAAAATGCACTTAACCAGCCCTTTAGTTTTTTGTCCATCAAAATCTATATAGATTACCAAACGAAATTACAGAAGTAAGAAAAACGAATTAATTTATAAATACGTTAAAGCTATTTCTAGAATCCAAGGCATATTATACAGTAAATGATAAAACGATTGCAAAATGAAAATAGAAAGTAAAAAAAAATGTATATTGGAATACAAAAACTTATTGATAACTCATTACACAAAAATATGTGTTTTTATTTCAAGTGCATGAAAATATTATAGAAAAAGTTTACGAATTTTAATAAAATAAACGATCGAATTAATTTGATACAATGTACTTAATATCAAGTCTAATTAAGTACATCATTTAATATATATTGTATAGTTTATGCAATAGAAATCGTAATATATAAAAAAAAAATACCATTTCTATAACATATGGAATGCAATAAAGTATTGAGTGTTAAGTTTTGTATTTCGTCCGTTAGTTTATCTGATGAAGCTTTTAAAGGGCAAAGCCCACGCTGAAGAGTTCGATTGCTCTATTCTTCAGGAAACCAAACTTTGGGTACGATGATCCATTTATCAAAGATAGTTATTTTAATAATACTACAAGACAAAAGAAGCATACATAGAACTCCAGTGAAATCACACTGAACCAGTATTTTCTACGGAATACGGCATTCAGTGATTTTCTTTTATAAATAAGGAGTGGCGTTCCTAGATTTACACAGTAAACATTCTGTTCGAGCTATACATCGATATTTCTTATCGATTTGACGTCATATCGATTGTAAGTATCGATAAAATCCGATTATTACAAGACAGTTCTATCGTTCATCGGAACGTCGGTGTGCTGTACTACATTTTCTTCATCATCTTCGATAGCCAGATGTTTCTCCACGAACCCTGATATGCAGTTCAGCCAGCCATGCTTGTACATGATCTTGATCACCCTTTTTCGGAATACTACGAGGAGTAGGAATATCAGGATACCTTGGAGTGTGTTGAATACATCGAGTATTGACCTGCAAATAAGGAATACATGTTTTTATTCTAAACTGAATTAGAATACCCCTGTCCCTAGACCAAACTGGTCTGGAGATGTAGGAGATATACAAAACTCGTTCTTAAATAAGATTGCTTAATTGTTAATAAAGTTGGGCTGAACCACGCGTGGGGTGACCTCGGTTAATGTAACTAACGTAGTTAGTTTCTATCTTTGCTTTAGCCATGTTTAGTGTAATGATTTAGTTCAAAATTGAATTGTACTAAATATTAATTAAACTTAGTTCGTCCACTGTTCGATAGATGGCGTTGCGCATTCGTTCGTAGAGATTCCTTAATAAGACGCCTTCAAAATCATCTCTTGGTATTACATTCCTCTTTTCTCTGTTATTTTTGCGAGTCCCGTATAAAAGTGTTCACAGGAAACAGCTAAGCTACTAGCTTATAATTTAATTCTCAACCTTGTCATATGACTAACGATGCAGAAATTTCCTTATCAAAGTTATGTCACTCAAAGTATTGCAGTTTTAAATAAAATATGTTTTTCCAGCTGTTGAATGTAGATAAGAAAGTGTGTTTTCAGATAGGTACGAGGTTCAGTAAACATTTAAAGTTTATGTAAGTTATGCGGTGTAGCTGACGCCGCCGCCGGTGACGTGTGACGCCTTTTCCTTGTGACTATCATTATGTAGGTAAACTATCTTCAAATACAGTATACAAGCAAGCAGATAATTTAAAAAAAATACTGCATCTCAGAAAAACACACATGGCAATCGTGGTTGATCGTAGTCACCATTATTGGTGTAAAATACAAAAAAATGCAATTACATGTACTTATTACGATTTTAATTTCGCTATGCTATGTTTAAATAAATAAAGGACATAGGTTAACAATATTTTTAAGAATAAATAAAACCACAAGACGTGAACTTAAAAAACCGGTCTGCTCTCACCACGAAACGAGAAAATCGTGTTGTAACAAACTTTACTTTTTTAGGGCTTCGTTTTAAAACAGCTTAATAAATACGTCATATATGTGAAAGACGAGCAGACACCGAGGTCTTAGTAATAGAGTCTTGTTTTACTCTTTGGAGACAGAAACCAAAAAAAAGTTGATAGTACGGATAGCCGAGAGGTTGAGGTCACGCCGCCAAACATACTGGGCGCGTCGTGTCGCGGGTTCGTTCACTGATCTCAGCATTTGTCTCATCCATTTGCCTTGCTTTGAATCTGGATGTCTATGCACAAACTCTCCGCGACCCAAGGATTAAATTCCAAACTGCGGGCTTCGTTTTATAAAAACTAACTAAAACCTAGTTAGATTTTTCTTGGTAGTTCTTTACAATATGCAAATGTAGTTTTGTGTAATTTTATTCTGTATGTCCGTTAGAACTAACTTGCTAATTAGTTACACTCACGTAACAACAGACGTTTGTATTACTCATAGCTTCACAACTTATCGCGAAACTTCAAGTTATTTACAACTGGTTGCATTTTGGTTCCTTAGTCACATATTTTCGAATAATTATTTTGGTGAACAACCTTTGAACCATTTATGATCGTGCATTTATTTTAGTATTTAATTAAAAATAATGTTATTCATATTGTAATAGGAAGCTATGCTAAAATTGTAATGAATTAATCATGTCATTTTTATCCAAATAAATATTATTTTCCAATAAATTTACGATTGCCCTTGACCACTCAATATCGATTACATACATTTTAATTAAGTAGAAAATATATGCGCATACGCACCATATAATATGTTCCCCTGCTAACGATCCGATCATCTCAAATACCCAAGGCAGTCCCATCAATACTATCAGGCGCACCGTCATCACAAACCTGAAAAAAATATTTGGGCAACTATAAATAAAAAATATCAATCCCTTTTCGTGATCCCTAGTGTAGAAATTTCAGAGATACAGCGAAGTTGACTTTAGCCACTTCAATAGTTCTTTGAGGTAGACGTAATAAGTTTTTACTTCGTCTTTTGAAAAATACTTAGACCATGGTCTTCTAATGACGTTATAGGCCGCACCGCGTCCAGCCTGATGCTGGACTAGTTTTCGTCTTTCGCTATCACTGCCCCAGACTACTTTTAATTATCATATGGCTGATGAAAATCTGTTATCAAAGCTTAACCTGCCTTTAGGCTTTTGACAAGATTTTTTAACCCCTTCAAGAATTCTTCCGGTTTCCCCACAATGTTTCTTCCACCGTTTTGCCACAGTAGTAGTCTGAGGTTTCGGGAAGTGATAATTAGTCACTAGGTAATAATCACATGAATTCCGAAAGACATTCATGCGTTCCGAATTTTAGCTACGACAGTCGACTTGATATTTACTTCATTGAAAACACTGAAAACTTACTTATATTTAACTGCTTTTATATGACTTGACGAGAAAGACAGGCGCCATATTAACAGGGAAGTGTATATGAATATACAGATGTTAGCTGCAAGTAGTATTGACAACACGCTATACATGTAATACCACTGCTGCTTTTTATCTGAAAGAAGTAAGAAAAAATAATAATAATTAATCAGTCATCAAGTACGGAAGACATTTTAAGGTGATCTTTTAGTAGGTGTCAATTGTAAAGCATGCACTAGAGTCATCATTAGAAGCTTCGAAAACAGCCTACTTGAAATAAAATTGATTCTGATTTTAAGAATGTAACTTATTGAAAACAAACAACCGAACTTTTTGAACGTTACTCATAAAGTTGCTACTTTGAAGTGGTGAATTACCACCGAATGGTCCCTGACACAAAACCGACGTCAGCGAGGCAGACTCAGACGGAGATGGCGGGATGACCTGGATCAATTTTTACCGAACTGGTCACTCGCAGTACAGACAAATGATAATATTTCTCTTATGGAAAAAAATACCGTACTTATGTAAGATACGCATACTTTCATGGTAGGTACACTGGTAAACGCCTTTGATGTTTTCGACGTAATATTTACGCTGTGAATTCCTTTTATTTTCACTGGCGTTTCCAGGCTCATAAGAGAGAAGTGAAAGAAGAGTGCGGAGGCCTTTTCCCAGCAGTGGGACATTCCATTCTAGTAATAATAATCTTACTGAAGAACCAGCAGTGGTTGAGTCCGATGCCAGGCTTTGCGTGTGAACCGGGGTGGAAGTTGACGATCGCCATGCATATAGTGAGGACTGCGGGAGCTCCCCACGCGTACAGTGCATACCACTTGAATTCATGCCAACTGTAGTCCAAAGTAGCAGGCCGTCTAAAAAAAGAATAAACTGTTTAAAATAAGTACCAGAGAGTAAATGATAAAAACACTGATTTAAAGTTACTAGAAGATTCAATTTAAATATAAATAGCTTATTTTACATCTTTTATTTACTATTTTAATCTGTTGTGGGTTTCTATCAGAATGCAAATTTGATAAACCTTTAAATAACAAACAAATAAATATGTATTTTAAAGTAAGGATTAGTTAAACATTATCATAAAGAATATTTTATATAAATAAGTGTGATTTTTGTGTAACAATAAATAATATCAGACTCTAACCTTGTGTTCAAAAGAACCTGTATTGATATTGCGTTTGACCAGAAAAAGGCTGCGATTGTAAAGAAATAACCTAAAAATCCTGAAAATAATAATAAAAAAAAACAAATAAAAAAGATTCTGTGTAACAAACTTCTTTGCTATTGTATTTATGATCATCTTGCAGATCAGAGAAATGAGAGCTTAAGCTTTGACAGTTGAACGCAAAAAATGGAAATATCATTCAAACAAGACAAGTATACTATGTACATAATTAATTCTATTGTTTATTTTTAATTAATATTTTTTTTACAAATTATTATTTTTCAAAAATGTATCGTTGATTTTTTTATAAAAAAACCGGGCAACAGCTAGTCTTTTATAAGTAATAATAGTGTATAATTTACAACAAAAGATTGAAGTCTTCGAAGATAAATTATTGTTGAGGGTACCTCTAGCTGCGCATAGGTCCATGTCGCTGTACTCCATGAGTTTCATAATGACCAATATCCCGAGACCGATGGCTAAACTGGTGCAGAAGTTAATAATACTCTTGCCTTGGACATCCCTGAAACGATTAAGAAGTAATTGTTGAACAGGTTCTGATATATATAAAACTTTTTGGGCGTGGTTGCCGTTTTGAAGTGCCTTACCGATTGTTCTATTATGTAAAGTATCAATTTAATGACGCCTTCTACGTTTGATTTTCCTAGAACCAATTTGACTTTAAAATGATGAGTTAAAGTTATAGGTACAGACGTCTCCATACCCTGTTTCCAATAATAGTCTAGTTTACTTATTCCAACTACCTTTTGTTAATTAATATTGTGCTAAGGAATTTAATCCTTGTTTTGTGGGGGCTTCACAAACATACAAGTCACATGTACAGACACCCAGACTCAGATAAAACTTTCGTGGCTCACACAAATGCTTGTCCTACGCGGGGATCGAAACAGCGACACGTCAACAGTGGATTTGGCGTGCTGAACTGAAACACTCGGCTATCTTTCATATCCATACTATCTTTCTAGTTTAGCCTTTCATCCTCACTCATTAAATGCTCATGCCACGCCAGAGGAGCTTTTAATTTTTCCCAATCTAATGTAGTATGCCGAATAATACTAACCTTAATTCCGGTAAAAAGCCGTATATAACTGCGGTGGCTGCTAGGAATACAACTGAGACTATCATGGTATAACCCATTATTCTGTCGTCAATTATTTCCTCATTTTCGTCGGCGCACACTATGACAGCGGGCTTCGTCTTATTAAGAGTCACATCCCGTATCGTTGTTAAGTTGCCCGCGCAATACCTGGAAAGAAAAGTAGTGATAGATAGAAAAGCGGTTAGAAAACGGATGCTCGAGCGAACTGCGGGAAAATTACGTTCCTTTTTTGGGTAGTCTTGTAAAAAGTGACACCGAATGAGGATCAAGCCAATGCTATACAGAGGAGATTAGATATCATTAAAGCTTTTAAGCATCTCGGTTGTCCTCGAAGATTCTGTTTTAAAGCGTAATAGGTAACAAATTACGCTTTCCAATAAGAAACAATTTATCAATCGGGAAAACAAGATTTTTGATGAGTGCATTTTTATTCTGTTTAATTCGTAATCCATCTCTCTATGGTAAGAGGCCTTTGACAATTAGTGGAATTTACAGCTAAATAGCAACCTGCCCCGTCTTTGCATGGGTAAAGTGGTTTTAGTATATTTATATTACAAGTATTATAAATACTAAAATAACTTTGGAAGTTAAGCTCTCCCTAAACTATTTTGATACAACTTCGTGTTAATTCTAGTCACATACAGTACCTAGGCTGCATTTAACTGCAATAATATACGTCGGCTACTTTGATTGATACTTACGAAAATTTAACTTACATTTACATTTGTGTCAATGTCAATAACCAAAACCAAACTGATAACCAAAATAATATGAAATAAATAATAAAAATAAAAGTACAAAATGCATGTAATTCAATGGACTTAAAGTTATAGAAGGTACAAATCAATCAAATATTTTGAAAGTCTTGGAAACAATTTATTCAGAGCACTCCAAGAAATCGCGGAATGACAGAAATTTGAAACATGGGAATCGTAAATAGTAAGGATTTCATATCTAGGAGAAAAGTGGATGAAGCAACAAGCAATTCCAGGAGGAGCAATGATGGGCATGTGTATCAGGCTAACTTATTGCTTATGCATATTAGAATTATCAGAAAATTACATATTAAAACAGTTGCTGGAATTTAGACCTGCAACTATGTGCATAATAATTCAATCTTTGAAACCCTAGTTCACATAAATACTTAGACCTTTGTTTACTCCTAGCTAACGCATTAGGTTAAGTAACCTGTAATGGTAGATTTGTGTGATAATTAAATAAATAAATTTATGATTTTCCGACCTGGTTCCTTTATGTCAGCAATCTCTATTTTTTAATGTCTAGTATTAAACAGCACATTACTGAGTTGATTGCAACGTCGTTAAATTAATGAATATATAGTTTTGAACTATGCAATGTGTGCATGGGTGTACGATTCGTTGCAATCGTTGCATTTTATGTTTTTAGATTGCACTTTTTGAGGCCAGTGGTTTTATGAGAATATTATATTATTATGATTATGAAACTCGGTTTTATTTCGGTTATTGAAACTATACCACGTACCAAAATTATTTATTCAGCAATATTTCATACAATTTAATAGTTTAGGCGTAACTAAACACCTGTTAAATTGCTTACCATTTAGCTAGGGGCGATGACGTCTGGCATCATGTTTTAATAATATTTTTTTTTATTATAATTACTTTTATTATCACATGAAATAATTTATGTAAAAGAGTCAAGTTCACAATAAATTACTCTAGATATAGAACTTAATTCATGTTAACTTGTATATGCAATAAAATATGTAACTTTTTGCAAGCCTATAATAAATCATACAGGAATGTTTATTGTTTAACCTCGTGTGTGTGTTTTTTATCTAGTTGCAGTCTAGTCACATTGATATAGGTTTGGTTTTCCTATTATCATAAATACCAACATAGAGAGGGCGGTTATTTATTTGGACTTGGCTTGTCACAGTGCCATGTGTGTATACATTTACAAGGAAAATGAGATTAATATCTATTATGCCAAAAATAGGACTAATCACTAATATAGTAACCGCTCTGATACACTTATTACTCTATATGTATAAAGTTAAACTATCCCTAGAATCACAGAGATTTATTATTTTCTTTATAAACGATCACTTGCGAGACGAGAGATCGCGCCAAGTCTCGCTTTTAGTGTTATGGATATTCCACGTTTGGTTTAAGGGTGGCTATTTACTGACATAAGATATTAATTAATGCAAGACGTATAAACTTTCGATTTTTTATTTATTTATTTATCACACATTTACTTTGCCATTACAGATATCTTAACCTAATTCGACATAGTAACTAAAAATATATCACCTTTACTATATTTCCTTACATACCTACTACACAGTAAGTGGCCCTTGTGAACTCACTCAGAGTACAGTTGAATAAATCAATTACATCAGCCAGATTGGTTGCTTATAGTTCAAAGAGCAAGAAATACAACAGTTTCTCGCTAGAAAATTTGACGTTGAAAATGAAGTTGTAGGTATTTTGAACCCTATTCCAGCTTAGCTAAGTTACTTGAGTTGTATTGTTAAATTGTCTACAGCTTGCGTCTGAGGGCATAGAGCTACCTCTTAAAGATATTTCAGTGTAGATGTGGATGCTTGACAGCGCACTGCACGGAGCGTGGTCTGTCTTTGATAAATATAAATGAAGAAACAATACGAATATTTATTTAAATAATGAGGTTAAATAAGGCTTCTTTCACAACTTACGCGTCGGGTTCAATTGTCTCGTCAGTTTCTCCGCCTAAGCTCAGCTTCAATTGTTGAGCTTCATTGATGTAAAAGTTCTTTACGAACTTAATAGCAACCTTACAAGTCAATGTAGCAGGCGAAGTCACGTTGGTTTTTGGATTCCAACATCCATCCCTTTTCACCAACAGCGCTTGTCCTTCAGGACAGCAGGGATTGGCAGCAAATACGTGCACTAAATGTATCGGTAACACAACTATCCATTTCATTAAACCCATTTTTGTTCGTTGCACAAACACTCAATGTTAAACACAAGTTTTTGCCGCGACTGCACTCACGCAGATGTTAGCTATCGCTGCAAGGAGTTGTCAACGTATAATTTCAGTGAGTTGCCGTTTTGGCACATTTTACTCAAGTAATTAATTTATTATTATTATAAAATTAATAATACAACACATAATTTATAACAGCATTTACTACCATTAAATGACTATAGTGAGCGAGCCATAAAAGATAAACACTGGCTGTAGCTGACTTTTTTATAGACTATTTTAAGGTGAACAATATTGTAGTAGATTATTTTGATTTATGTTGTGAGATATCTAAAATTGTTATTAATTAGAAACCTCTTGAATTATCAGTGTCTTTCTACTATGTTATTTATTATATACATAAAAATCATCCTCTTAGATCACTCTACAAATGAAGAAAACCGTATCAGAATCTGTTTTGCAGTTTTGAAGATTCAAGCTAGGGACAAGATAGGGACTGACAGAATACTTCGTTTTCTAATATTCACTTCACTGAAAACTCCTTGGCGAACTTTATAGCGATCGATCATCATCCTTTTAATTACGATGGCACTAGCACGTCCATGGATTAAACTATCAAACGCGTGCTCAACGCGCAGCACGCGCACAACCGTTCCTCGTGAAACCAGTTGAGGCACTGCCACAGAGTACATTCTAATATACTGTCGCACAGGGCCCCAACTCCGCTATTTACAAAGACCGATGAATGAATGAAATTTGGCTAAAATGTCAATTTTCGTATTCTCTTAAGCATTTTTCTAAACAATAATTCAAAATTCAGTGCGTTTCGGTATACTCAAGGTCAATACAATTAACTTACAATTATTGTATTGGCAAAATACTTAAGTGAGTTGACGACCTCCGTGGTCGAGTGGCGTACGCACCGGTTTCAAGGAGTCGTTAGCTCTGAGGTCACGAGTTCGATCCCCGGTCGGGTCAATGTAAAAATTCATATTTCTACATTGTCTCGGGTCTGGGTGTTTTTCGTACCGTCGTTGTATCTGAATTCCATAACACAAGCACAAAGCACAAGCTTTAGCAACTTACTTTGGGTTCAGAACAATATATGTGATGTTGTCCGCATTTATTTATTTATTATTTATTTGAATAGGAATAATTTCAAATTTAATCCAATTGCCATTCATTCATCGGCCATTGTAAAATAGCAGAATCAGGGCCCTGATAGTAAACTATAACTGTATAAAGAGTGGGCGCCACAGAATACACAGAGTAGAAGGTACACGAGATCGTTAACTTCGCAAAATTAAATAAATCAAAACTTACTATGTTAACCTTTATTAAAGAATTTATAAATTAGACATTTTGTGGCAAAACTAGGTTATCTTTTAAGTGTATTTCATATAACAATGCATAATCTACGAGTATAATTTTGTAATTCTACCGATAAAATAAATTGTCTGTTAAAATTATGTGAAATAATTTATACTGAAAATAGAAGAGACATTATATCTTTTTCATGTAATTTTCTTTACGCAAGTTTCAGTCGGCATTTCCTTACTGGCTACCCTGAGAAGAAACATCTAAATTATCTTCTAAAAATGTCTACAGGAAAAAAACTGAAAATGTCCAAAATTTTTTGCTATGGAGCAGTCCCTTTGTTTACTAACCGCTCTATACAATGGACGAGGTTTTAGGATCATAAGTGGTAATTTATTAAAAAAAACACACGACACTTAACCTAAAGCGCGCTCTACACTCGCGCACGCTTCGCACCGTTCCCCGTTCGTTGCAGGTACCGGCAGGAATCGCGGCGTCAATTCACAGCAAGAATCGCGCGCGAGTGTAACTAATTGCTATCACAATAAAATTAAATCAACAATAGGCTAGTTGCCTCATGTCACCATTTATAAAAATAACTTTTAATTCAAATATTATTCCGTGCAAGGGTCCGAAATATATAAACTTCAATAAATATTAATAAAAGATTGCTGTAAAAATTTAACTGAAATGTTTACTTTTTTTCTCCGGATTGTAAACACCGTCTGCCATGTTTCTACGTCACCAATATCGTAAACAACATAATGTCAAACGCTAGTTTCAGGTTTTTTCGTGGTCATTCATTTATACGCCTTGAAAATTATTTATTTCACGTAAAAATACACAGAAATATACTGCAGTTCCACTGGACAGAGTTACGGGATCTCGTTTAACCAGGTGTTTCGCATATTCTCATCAGTGGGTACTTCAAATCATAACTTTTCTGGGTTCTTTATTGATGTATTCCCGCACGATACAATAAACACAATAGTGGTAATTAGGTACTATATTTATTATGGTAATCCTTTCGAAACCATGTTTTTGAATTCTGATAAAAAGGTTATGATAGTCACGCGTATTGTTTACAAGAATAGTCACGTCACGGCACAGATAATTAATAGACCACCATGGCGGACGGCGTTTTTGGCAGCATAGCGAAAATATATTTTAAAATTCAAAATATATTAGGATAGGACCTTCAAAAAAAAACTAATATTTTTTTATGATGTAATGTAATCGTATTGAACCGTTCTATCAAATAATAAAAATAGTGGCAACTAGCCTATTCACAAAAATAATCGACAATAATTCGTACTGCACTTTATTGTTATCAAATTTCTATGAGAACTATTAGTTTACATAAAATGGTTCACGTGTAGCGAGTAGATGTCCATCTACCTCGCGCGCTGCCAAAATAATGAAAACCTGGCCTAGTTAGTGACCTGCTTTTATATATATACCCAGCACAATGTTACGATTAAGTGAGGGTTTAGTTAATAGTAGTTTATGCCTGTAATTTTTTTTATATCCTAGTAATAAGTAAATATTATTAGATTAGAATATTTTTATGAAAGGCTTTTACAGACCTCATAAAGTATTAGGAAACAATGCAATGTTATCATTATATGTCAATAATGTTAAAATATATGTATTTTTTTTATTTGTTGCAGCTTTTGAACATGTTGAAGTTTTATGCGAGATTTGAAATAAGTGACGAGACAGGTGACCCCTATGACCGACCGGGATATGACTCTATCTCATTATTCTAGGATAACGTCTTTACAGGTAAGCTTCAGGTCTTCATAATCATTCATATATTTATATTTCTCATCCATGTCTACATTTGAACGTTAATAGACTTCTATCAGTATTCTATGTTAAGTTTCACCCTGCTTGATTCATATTTTTTTATTAAAAAAAACGTGTTATTTTTTTTTAGAAGGCCGCTTTTTTCAAAATTTCCCGATCTACGTTTGTTTGCATTAGCAAATGTTGCTAGTGTCGATACGAGGGAGTCGTTACAAAAACATTTTGGAAATCTAAGGTAAGTCTAACTTGTGTACCTACTTATAAAGGCCTTCACAAATGTAACCCCCACGCAGAAAGACTGTTTCGACGTATCTGTCCGTGGCGTCATAGCTCCCAATCGCATTGAGCGATTACAATTTAGATTAATTTAAATTAAAGGTGGATTATGTGCGAGTTTCGCCATCTTTGATAAAATTCGCTTGAGCCGTTTAAAAAGTGGGCAAGAATGATATAAATTAATTCTAGTGCCCAGTTTTTAAGTATTGATTTTGTTTTAGTGAAAATGCTCTACGTGCCATCGCTACATACTTGAATCTAGTACCACCGGAGGGTAAAGAAGGTGATGCACCATGGCATCGAGTCGACAAAGAATTTCTGAAGGAATTACTGGTAAGCAAGAATATAGAGGTTGCTATTGATGTGGCGTTAAGTCCTTCCGTAGGTTGTTATTTTGCATAACACATTTTCCAGAGCAATTAAATTCTCACAATGCAAATTCGCTAACTGTGTTGTACGGATGTCTGAATAGCCCGTAGCCGTCTTTTTACTTTAATGTTAGAAGTTATGGATCGCATTAAACCTTAAAAAAAGTTCTGCTTGTTAAAAACCGATGAGATATTATCGGTAATTATGATATGATATAAAGGAAAACTAAAAAAAATATCATTCTAATCACCAAATGCACCAACAGTGGATATCGCCTTCCAGTGGGACAAAAATGTTTTTATTTTCCCTTATCATAGATATGTATTAATACAAAGCAGGTATATAAACATAGTATATACTTTGCACACACGTTGTAACTGGAGGGTATATTTCGTGTTCTGTTCAACAGATTTTCTCGACACGAGCGTCGCATATCACAGCTAGAAGAGCTGAATTCCATGCCCTTATACCCGACGGAAGAAGTTATTTGGGATGAAAATGTAGTCCCTACTGAAATCTATAGCGGCGAGAATTGCCTGGCACTACCTAAGCTGAACCTGCAGTTTCTTACGCTGCACGACTACTTATTGAGAAATTTCAACCTCTTCCGTTTGGAGAGCACTTGTAAGTATACCTAAAATACCTAAACAGCATAAGTAGGAGAGAAATATAAAATAATATAAAATATAAATAAGAAATATATAATATAAAAACTTACCTGCTAATAATGAAACAATTATTTAATCAGTTTTATTCTACTAAATGAAAAAAAAAAACGATTTGCCCTGTGCAAAGGAAATTTATTTCGCGAATCGTCTCGCATTACCGCTACCAAAGCATGAAAAGAAACAAATATTATTAAAAACTCATTTGTTAAATATCAAATACTCAAGAAGTATTAACAGCGTAAAAAGGGGATTAATATTGTATACAATTTTCTGCTTCCGACATTACCTTTAAACCAAACAAATACACGACCGCAGCTGCATGGCGACATGTCCGCGCGAAAAGATCAAGCGAACTGATTACGTTGCCGCTTTACGGCCGGTCGCCGCGCGGCAAAAGTCGGATGCTATCCCAACTTTGGGGCTTGCGACTTTCGTCACTGGCGCCTTAATCGAATTGCCTTTTAAATGATGTCGATGTTATAACTATTTGGGCCTCTTTTTATTTATATTTTGTTTTTTCTTTTATTATATCGGTATTTTTTATAGTAAACTTGACATTTATATTACATTCGTTGATAAATAATCATATGTACTTATAGAATTTGCCGTTTGAACATAGTATAAACGTTCTGTGTGTCATTGTATGTACAAATTGCTCTATATTACATTTGCATAAATTAGATTATTGCCAAAGGCACTTAAATATGCATTCAATAAAGTTAAGAGAGTTGACATAATAGTTTTCTGCGTGCCATCCACTTGACTCAATGAGAATTTAATGCATCCAATCTTGTTACAGACGAAATTCGTCAAGATATTGAAGACGCCGTTTATCGTCTCGCCCCATGGTAAGTGTCCAATATTTTTGAAAGCGATTTATGTAATATATTCTACTTTTGTTGACCATTAAAGTTCTGCGTTCTGATGTTGAAGGAAGTCTTTGCTTGTCCTAATTATTTGAGCTTATCGAATCTATTTCCTCAGGCGTGCTGAAGATGGGAGTGTATATTTTGGTGGTTGGGCCAGGATGGCACATCCGATATCAAAGTTTCGCAGTTGTAGAGGTCGCGAAACCTAACATAGGGGAGAAAGCACCCTCCTGTGTCAGAGCTGACGTCACGGTCACACTCAGTGTAAGGAATGAAATAAAACACGAATGGGAAAGCTTGAGGAAGCATGACGTCTGCTTCCTGATCACAGTGAGACCAACACAAGGCATCGGTAAGACACGATTACTAAAAAAGCAATTCTTAATTTCCCATAATGATATCGAATACAACTAAGTCCCAAAACTTTCCTTTACCAGGTACTAAGTACGATTATAGAAAGAGTATGGTGGAGCAGGCTGTATCGTGTTCGTCAGGGGTTGTGAGGTGGAAGGTATGCTCGACGCTTCCGGTAGAGTCATAGAGGAGGGCCCTGAACCGAGACCAGAGCTAGAGGGAGACGCAAGAACATTCCGTCTTCTTCTTGATCCTAACCAGTACAGACTCGATCTGGATAACGCCAGCAAGGGAAACGAGGTCAGTTCATAAAGTCATGTGAGAATTTATAATTACGTTGTTCATTACACCAGACACACAGAAGTGCTATGTTTAAAACTTCTGGTAACCGTCGAAAAACAGGTTTTGTTATAAATATTTACTGAATATTTTAAGCTGCCGCATTTCTCAATGCAAGTTTTCTTGTTATTTTAGAATTTGTTTATTTCATAAAACTTTTTTGGATCTATCTCTGAAAAATTGAAAATTTTACTCGTGATCTCATTTATTTCCTTCAACCAATTGACATGCATATGAATATCTAGCTTTTCTTCCTCGTTTAGGACGTGTATGAAACTCTGAATATAGTAATGAGACGTAAACCAAAGGAGAACAACTTCAAAGCTGTGTTGGAAACCATTCGGGAGCTGATGAACACGGAGTGTGTGGTGCCGGAGTGGCTTCACGACATCGTGCTAGGGTACGGGGACCCGGGCCAGGCGCATTACACCAGGTAAACACATGTTCCATACTTCTCATGCTGACAAGTACTGGATATATGAATGTATATTAGAATTATGGTGATTTTCCCCACGTTTTTATAAACTCACTTTCTTGTTTGTTTGTCATTCCGGTTGGATTTTTGAAACTCAATTTTGAGGGACTTCCCGATAAACTAGCAGGCTGAAATTCTCAGGATAGCTTCAAACCCGATGACAATGCATTTATGACTATTGACAAAATTTGGATATTAAAATTTTTAAAATCTATTAATTTATGTGGTGAAAATGATGGTATATCAATCAATTGTGATTTTATTGTTCCTGATATTTATTTGCTTTAGAAAAAAATACTATCTTTTATAATTGAATCCATGTGTCGTAGAGACACCTACTATACAAACCTTCAAGTCAAGCACAAGATTCACATTTTATACTTTCTAGAGCAGTATTGTTTGCAGAAAACAACAGCAAGCAATAAAATAAACTTAAAATTATCTAGGTATCTCTTAGGTCTTAGATGAAATGGCGAATATGGTCGATATTATCAATATGTTGTCTTGATTCAGAATTATGCAATTAACAGTATCGAAAACGATATTCTGAGCTCCAAATGCCACTTGTAGATTCGATAACAGCATTTAACCTTAACATAATTATTTACTCCCTCTCAACTACTTCGAATTTCGTTTACAATTATGTATTGTTTCAGAATGCCGAACGAAATTCCGACCCTGGATTTCAATGACACGTTTTTGGACATGGAACATTTGAGGAACAGTTTTCCAGGATACGAAATTAAGGTGCAGACTGATGATCCCAGGAAACTTGTCAGACCTTTCAAGTAAGGACGATTTTTTTATTAAATAACGGTTTACTCAAACATATGAATCGAGATCGCTCGACTAGGACTGTTTATCCTTAATCATGAGCTGATGTGGTGGTGCTGTCGTGAGGACTCCAGTTGCTTCCGAAACTAGTAGGGTGACCGGGTGAAAGAGAATGAGTACAGATTACCGTTCTGAAATAAAAGCCTTTCCTATTAATATTATAAATGCAAACCATTGTATGGACGGATGTATGGATGTTCACGCAAAGACCACTCAACATATTTAGAAAAACTTGGCACGCAGATAGTTTATAACCAGGATAAACACATAGGATAGGTGTCATCTCGATTTTATGTTCCCCAGGGATCCTTTTCGATATGTAGAGGACGGGCCTGCGGGAAACAGCTTGTATAAAAAATATGTTTTTGATAATGCTTCATAAATAGCTTTCTTGCTCTTTAAATGTATCAGCTGACCTTCGGGATTTTGCCTGCGTGTTTTAGTTTTATGCTTTTTTTATGTTGAATCCTTGGATTTTTATTCTATTTCTATCTTCGAAAAAGAATTAATTAAAACCATTATAATTTCAGCTGTTTGCCAGTACCATAAAAATGATCTGGAAATTCCAGATGTATGATCTTCTTTTAAATACTAATTTATTTTTTGCCTTATTTTTAATGTAATTGTTCCTTTCGTGATAAAGCAAATTTAAAACTAATTTAATAATGGTATAAAGGTTAGATGTCAATGATTAATCTAATTGAGGCTATTAACCTGAGCTGTGCATAGTAAATTCTAAGAATTACGCTCAGCTCTCATATAATGAATCATTTCATACTTTTTACACTACTACTTTTTTAAGTTTTATGGCAAAACTGCATGTGCGTCACGGCATATTTATTTCTAATAATACAACACAACATTTTCTGAAAAAAAAATGTTCATCGCCTGTCAAACGTCACGTCAAGGTCTGTGATTAGCAGCGGTGACAATTTTTGAAGATTTGCCAGACTCTGGGAAATATCAAGCCGATTGGGTATTTATCGGGGATTGGCATTATGTGGGGAAATTGTGGGGATATTGACATCTTAGTCTCATTTGTAAATATGCCAGCTACGCATTCAGTGTTTTTTTATCACCAAAATTATACATGAATTATGAAGGATAGGTATGTGTTCCGTTTTGTTAAACAAAGATATATTCTATTCATTTTTATCATGGGCTTCCAAGTTGTTTCTTTAAGTTCGTCATCGCCCTAGCCTTTCCTCAACTATGTTTGGGTCGGCTTCTAGTCTAACCAAATGCAGCTAAATACTAGTGTTCCACAAGGAGCGATTGCCTATCTGACCTACTCAACCCAGTTACCTGCGCAACAACAACAACAACTTTTAAATACTCTGCACCCTGTAACGACTGCAAAGATATACATCTTTACTTTTTTCCAGTATAAATAGCAGTCGGGACTCACAATTTAACGGGCCTTCTGAAACACGGAGGAACTCGCTATCACGTAGGTAGATGGTCACCCATCCACGGACCTGCCGTGTCAAGCGTAACTCAACCTGTGATCAACCTATTTAGAGCCTAGCCACGTAGTTTACTGATTTTAGTAACACAGCGAATTATTCATTGTTTTTTGTTGATCCAGACATCTCAAACAATCTTAATAAAACCACGCGAATTTTCAGCAATATTAATAGTCGAACCAATCCGTGTGTACTTATATTATTTATAATCATTCGTAAAAGAACCATCCTGATGCATTGATTTAAGTAATCTGGAATCACAACTGTGTTTTTCTGAATAGCCTGGATAAATAACATTGCCCGCGGTACCAAGACTGACGCGTGTTTATCGGTTAGCCCGACTTATTTCGTACCTAACCAGACTTCTTAATCATGATCTGTCGCGACGGGGTGGGGTCGCGATAGCTTGTCGCGTAACCCGCCGACACCGTCGCGCTCTTACTCCGTTTGGATTCGAAAATAATAATAATAAGAACGAATTTGTTAAATCTCAGGCTCACTGCGATTAGGCCAATATGATACAATCAAATACAAAATAAATATATCATAAACAATGTGATATATTATGTAACAATACTGCTATGATTGTGGGTATCGAAAATACGTCAGCAAAGAGTTCAAATATCGCAGATGCAAATATTAATAACCCTATTATAATTTTAATTGATGTAAACGTCTGGACTCCGGGTATTATTGCTGGCGCCAAAGGAAATATCATATTGTCAGTTATAATTGAAATTCTTATCAAGCATATTATTGTTATCACGACAGCAAGTTTAGATAAATATTAATTATAAATCATCAAGCTTGGCCTGACATAATAGCCGCATGAAACGCGATATGTTAGCAATATAAATATGAAGTGAATTTCTGAATCAGGACTTCGGAATCGAGAGGAGACCGTGTTAGGGTGACATCGATCTGTACGAATGATTGCAAAGCATTGCCATACACCGACACAAAAACGCGGATGACGTATCACGGCGGTTCAGGTTAAGTCAGTAAGAGTCTGACACTACCCATTTCCACCCCCGAGGGAGTGGGTGTGAGGATTCCCCTGCCTTACCAATAAAAAAGGGTGACATTGATCTCGTGCAAAATCTCAAAAAAAAAACATCAGAAACATTTCTAGTGTTTTCGATGAGATCAACCAATATAATCAATTTGATGATAAATTTAACAATCCTACCCTTCATTTACGATCTTTTTAATGAGATAAGTTTCACTTAAATTTAAAAAAAACTCGCGCACTAAGGAATTAAAGCCTTGTATCGCGGGGGGTTTCACATACACAAAGACAACCAGACTTAGGAGAAGCATAGTGGATCACATAAAAGTTTGCGCTTCGAGGAGATTGGCCTCGCGACACGCGCTCGAGAGATTTGATTAGTTGGCTCAACCACATGGCTATCCGTGCAAAAAAAAACAAACCACCGCAAAGAGATTTCAAACGATGTTAGCGAGTACCCAAAAAAGTTCAAGAGTTAACTTGCCTCCTTTATTGCAGGGTGACATTCGAGAATGTTCTTCGGAAACAAAAGCAGGGTGAGGATGCCATGGATGAGGACGAGCCGCGGAAGGTGATCCTGGTAGAGCCGCACGTGCAGCCCAAGAGAGGACCCTACCTATGCAACGAACCGAAGAAGTAAGTGTTCACTAATCCCGGAATATTTCGTCAATCCCTGAATATTTATCTCCAAACAGATTAGTATCCATCTTTCCTAGTTATTTTAGAAAGTAGAATAACTACCTAAACAAAAAGTGAAAAAAATATAGTGATCCCGGAAACCTGGATTTCAAACCTTCCGCATATGTAAATGTATTCTAGTAATGGACAGTGTCTAGACTATTAATTCAAGTAAAAGGTTTATAGAAGTTTTAGAGCTTCATTTCTAAAAACTAAATAGCTTTGTTCTATTTGTTCAGTTTTTGCTTGGTAGCGTCTCTAGGATCTCTTCAAATTCTTATTATCCTCGTATGATCGCAGAGTTACCTGTATTTGTATAATTTTGTTCGACGAAAAGTAGGTACACAATCCAATACCAAAGGCCCGAGACATTCTTACGCTTGACATGATAAATTACATGGCGGCATCCTTTGAAAAGACTACGTGTGTATCTGATGCACGTTGCAATTATAATACAATCATTAGAGTTCATTCCCGCCTTTTTGATAAAGACGTTATCACTATCCAGTGGGCCGCTACCACCTCTGGCCGTTCCAGAGGTGGTTTTGGAAACGAGATGCCGTACTTCACGCTGTAAAGCTCTCTCCCTTGCACGAATATCACTGGAACAGATAATGTGGCTGATTAAAGCGATCGTGAACGTTGCCTGTTGGATGTCGACTGGTTGCTCGCATGATTTACAGTGATCGGGGGATGCATCTAAGCGCAAAGTGCATTTACACAGGTCGCTAGACGGCTTGCTAGCGGCACATTCTGGACACGTCTGTCTTTTTCAATAACTCGATCGCAAACTCTTTCTTTATTCCATGATCGCAGAAGGTCGTTGGATTTTCTGTCATAAGTCAATTTAGAAATTAGTTAAAATGTCTGCTCATTTCTCAAGTGTTAACTATTTCTATCTGGTACTGTGCTGAATCGTCTTTTGAAGCATCCTATTTTGCAGCACAAAATATGATAAAATTCGTAAATGGAATCGGTTAATTTTCAAAACCATTGTAACATTTGTTCGCTTAAATAATGGAACAATTGTCTCTGAAAAACCCAGACGTTATTTGTTAGTTGCTGACTTCATGGAATCTTCTTACAATTGAATAAACGTTTTTCAATTGCAACTTGATGATATGTATAGTTTTAATGTGAACGTGTGTGCCTGTATGCGAACATGAATGAACTCACGTACGTACAAAACAAAACTCAGTACTAAAACAGTGGAACCATTTATGAATTTAGAGTATGTTGGGATATCAATAGTCTTTTGAAAGCATTCCCAGACGGTTAATCTATTTTTAGAACATTGACTGATAAAAGAGGTATACAGTGTATGTTTGATATTTATTATATGGTTTTAGAATTCTCTGAGAATTGGCCGCAGATCATTTGGGGTTATCGAAAGATTGTTTTGCTGAATATTGGGGAATATACCAAGGGAGATTGTGATAAAAATAATCATGTACAGTACTTTTTAGGTAGTATGGGTATTTTCATCTTTCGTTACTCCCCCCCGAAATTAGGCCGTCCGTATCATCCTAGTATTTTCCGCTTTGATTTATAGGGTCTTGAAAACAACTCTAGGGAATAAGCCTGAGCTCGGACTAAGACTGCACGATCAACTTTCCGACAGGTCAAAACATTCGATCAAATCCAAATTCCTAATCTTCAGAAGTAAAACCCCTCCCTTATCTACCGACAAGTTTTTCCATCAAAAACCCAACCAGTATCCTAAAGAAAGGCTCTACAAAAGTCTGATAAATACTATGTTTCAGAAACTCCATACCATTTACACCGACACAAGTGGAAGCGATCCGTTCCGGTATGCAGCCGGGTTTGACTCTCGTGGTCGGGCCTCCAGGAACAGGTTAGTCGAAAGCAGCCTTAAAATGCAACAGACCCTTAATTTCCTGTTATCCGAATGCCGTTAAGTCCGCACTCACAAAACAAAGAGGTTTTAAAAGGAGGCTGTTAGCTTCACACTTACCGCTCCTGCTTTAAGTAAGACCTTCACCGTTGTAAAGATGAAATTACGATCTACATGGTACAGATCGCCATTTCGTGTTCACAAATGCTAAACTTTTCTTTCAATCTTTGGAGATAGGCTCCAATGATTTGTAATCGTGTCCTGTGTTTCAACCTTCGTTAAGTATTGCTATTCTAAGAAGAGAATATTAGATAATAATGAAATGATTGGTACACACAATACAATTGCACAAATTGACTGGGCACGATCTAATTCTGACGCAATTGGAAACTCCAAACATTTTGATTTGTTATATTTTTTCTAACAGGAAAAGTTGTTATGACGATGCTATAAGCTTTCTCTTTAAGACTTAATGTTTAAATTGTAATCTCTATCATCGAGCTCGACTTGACATATAAGAATAATAATAATAAAATATTTGGACTAATAACAATTGTATTATAAGTCTTCAGTGCTATTTTTACTCTGCCATCAATTTCCACAGGTAAAACGGACGTAGCGGTGCAGATAATATCCAACCTGTACCACAACTTCCCGTGGCAGCGCAACCTGGTGGTGACCCACAGTAACCAGGCCCTCAACCAGCTCTTCGAGAAGGTGGCCGAGCTGGACGTGGATGAACGGCATCTGTTGCGTCTTGGGCATGGAGAGGAGGCCCTGCAGACGGATAAAGACTTCTCCAGGTTTGGAAATAAACTATCTTTGGACTTCCTTTGAAAAATAGCCGATTAGAAACTTGGATTGTTTTGTGTTCATTATTTTGTAAGAAATCTCATAGAATATCTTAAACATAACAGTAAACCATACTTCGAACAAGCATGGAAAAAAAATCACATTATGATTTAAGATACTGATAATTATCTTCACAAATTATTTAACTATACTTCTGATTTAAAAAGTATAGCAATTACACCTTTGCTACAAATTGTCCAAATTATACTTTCGCCAGAAATATTCAGTTGAGTCAACAAAGCAATATTCCGGCGATCCGATAATAATGTTGACCCGAATACTAGATTGCCGTAGATGCTTGAAATTCGCCGTCACCGTGATTTACAGGTGATTTAGACGGTCCCACAAATATCATGCTGCCTGAGATCCATTGCCGGCTCTCAAATATCAATTCTGATACCAGATCTTCCTTACCCTTCAATGTATTGCAACTTATGCGAAATCTATCGCAGTTTAAATTAACCATTACTAGTTTTCGCAACGACGACGACATAAATTTATGGCGATGCAGATGAAGAAATATATAACTATACGTATGTATGTATACATAAATGCCCTCCTTTGTTCATTGGAGCAGAGCGGCGGCTGAATAATGTTGCTATTGTATTTCACTGATTACGTATTCAGGTTACCATATAAAAATGTTCCAGATACTTGTTTTCTTGCAAAACTGTTTACTTTTAAGTGAAATTTGTATGGAGTGTTAACTTTTTTTTTGTGGAAATGACATGGAATACTACAAGTTTACATAGTTCTCATTTAGTTATTGCCTCAGTCTTAATGCAAACTTGATAATTAATAATTATTGAATAATTATTAGTGAATAATTATTCATGAACTATAACAACGAATAATGATAATAAATATTGAGGTTAAGCAAAGATTGGAAAGGTCATAAATTTGTTAGGTGCCAAACAAAATTATTTTTCTTAAGCCTAAGCACAATCACTTTTGGGAATTCGCGATAGTTATATACCATTATAGTCCTACAAAAACCTACTCAAATTTCCTTTCATATGAAAGATGATTTATGGAAAATATGCGCACCGTACAGACCGCAGTATTTCCTTTTCAAATCAACTTGACCTCGCATAGGTTATTGACTCCCAGCATCATGAATCGTTGAAGACTATCTGTGGAGATCTATTTCTAATTCCACGGACGTCACTTGACTAGACGGCTACGGTATGTACCGTTACGGCCGAGTCACATTTACCGCACTGTCATTCGCAAATAGTTTAAACTTATTGTTCAAAAATTCGCAAATGAGAGAAACACACTTACGCGTTCTTGACACCACACCGCTCAGACAATTATGAACTTTAAGCGCTTAGTTTGAAAGTCTTTTTTCTAGTGTCAACAATAAGACTCTGGGTACACACTTCACCATATATACGCCGGCTAAAGCAAAGCTAACGAAAACGTTTAGCAGTTTATTTCAGTTCTGTACGGATAACCAAGTGGTTGAGGTCACCACAAACCTACTGAACTAGACGTGTCGCGGGTTCGATCCCCGCGTTGGAGAAGCATTAGTGTGATCCACGAATGCTTGTCCTGAGTCTGGGTGTATTTGTGTATGCGGCTTGAATGTTTGTAAAACTCCCCGCGACACAAGATTAAATTCCGTAACGCGAGAGTAGTTTAAAAAAATAAAATAATGTTCAGTACACGGACATGAAATATAAATAAAAATAAAATAAATAAATTGTTCTGAATCCAAAGTAAGTTGCTAAAGCACTTAAGTTATGGAATTCAGATACAACGAAGGTACCATAAGCACCCAGACCCGAGACAATATAGAAATGTGTATTTTTACATTGACCCGACCGCGGATCGAACCTGGGACCTCAGAGCTAGAGACATCTACAAACCGGTGCGGACGCCACTCGACCACTTAGGTCGTCATAATATGGCGTAATATTTCTTTTAACTGCAGGCTAATAAAGCAAACGGGGCCGACTAAACAAGGCTACGTCTCTCAGTATTGAGAGTCATGCGTCGAACCACTCGAGTTTAAGTGTTCCTTATCGAAGCCATATGCAGGATCGCAAATATTGCTGTAGGCGATCGATATCAGTTTAAAATTGGTTTAATGTTTTCAAAGTTTAGCGAATGCTTTTGAAGCGGAACCATTGTCAAATATGGATACGAACTCGGACTTCGTTACGAGGGGTTTGATTTTTATTTGAAGAAAAATACTTTAAAAAGGCAACAGAGCCTAACCAACATATATGTTTAGTTTGATCATTGTCATCCGTGAGTGATCTCAGAAACACACATCCACTTTTATTTACTTTATCTGTCTTTATTTAAATACGTGTCTAATTATTGTTTATTATAATTATTAGTCGGGTATCCCACTGCTGGGCAAAAGCCTCCCCTCTCTACTTCCAGTTGTCTCCTCTCATGAGCTTAATACTATAAATGTCTAATTATTCAACTCAATAGATTTTTACTTTTCTTACCTTTAGTCAATCCCATTACACTAAAAGTGGTCGGGATATCATATTATATAGAAAATGCGTCTAAAACCGATACACTTGAGAGCACGGCGGTATTTTTATCCGTTAGTGTTCCGAGAAGGCGAGTTTATTTGTTCCTGTTGGAATCTAAGTATACCACCGACATTCCGTAACTAAAACATTATAAACTATTTTGAGATTTTAGTTTAGGATTATGTTTTTGGAACGTGATGTGGGTTAAAAACATTTTCAGAAATTTCCCTACTTTGATTTTAACGAATTCACGATCCAGGTTTTCGACAAGGTGGACATTTTGCTCTTAATGAGTCTATCGAACAAATGATAAAAGCAAACTTCCCGACCCTCGACTAACACCATTATAAATACCTATTTAAATTTTTTGGACATGAACTATGAGAACACGAATTACATAATGACTGATATGAAAAAATATTAGTTGATTAAAGGCAAGCCGCGGGTACAATGGCGCCGTAATCTTAATTAATGACCAAACGTTATGAGCTTTTGAGATGAAAGCATATTGGATATTTCCTTTTTTGCAGACAGTACTTTAGTCCTCATAGGGCCTATAGCCACCTCCACCAAAAGTTATATTTTAACGGCGTTTAAGCCTCAAAGGATTCCTCAAGCCTCAAGCGGTATCCCGCGGATATACTAGTTTAGGAAAGCGTAATCCTATTTTTTCTAGATTAAAAACAAACCCTTTGTTATTTCTAATCCCTCTAAGAACATGTTTGCAAATTTTCATGGCGATCGGTTGGCTATTTTTCGCGTGAAAGCCTAACAAACAAACTTACAGTCACATTTTTATAATTATTGGCAAGCTACTTTTATATTCTTAAGAATGTGACAGGGTTTTTCAAACAATTATATAATTTAAAACAGCGTCTCTCTTCCAATACCTATTACTTTAAGAGGCGGTGACACGCCCTTTGGTCGCCTTTCTGACTAGTTTTTTCGAAAATTTCAAAATTCTCACGTACCACTTTGAATTAGTGCTCCAACTCCACGAAAACAAAAAATATTTCTCAAGGGGAAGTTACACAGTGTAACTCAGCCTTTACAAAACATATGTTTGGTACGCAGACATATCAGACGCATGTTTGCTACGCATGTCGACATCCAATATAAATCATTATCATATATCATACTAAAATGTTTTACCTGTAATCATAAATAAGCAAACTGATTGAATAATTAACTCACTGAATAGGTAACTTGTTAAAACTATTGCAAACAAATGCTTCCTCGGTTCAAAAAACTGTAATTATGTTATGTTATAAAATTATGCAACGGTTTACTCACGCAGATTTATCGGGATTGCCCGACTAGTTTCGGGCCCAACCGAAGTCCTTACACATAAGCTATAAATTGTAGATTATATATGAAAGAATACTAGTACTCAGCTTAAACCTATGTACGTAGGTACGTAGTAGCTTACGTACGTAGCTTATTATTTAATCTTGATTAGGACAGA